>NW_019416619.1:0-53805 GCF_000390285.2 Anoplophora glabripennis | reverse complement strand
GGGGGTCAAGTGGGGGGTCATTAGAAAGGGCTTTTAATTCTCTATACATCGATTCTTAATTTGAAAAAATTTAGGGGATAGCACCCCCACTTAGGGGGTTGAAGATTTTGGTATGCTTTTTGAGCCAAAAGTTGTCCCCCTCAGAAACAAATTTGACCTGTTTTTGGATTTTGCCGAAAAGTTCTTTACTACCCTGTAATGCCTTGCGGTACGTTTTCGATGGGCTACCCTGTATATAAATTTGCCGAACATCGTAATAATATTACTTACTCAATGTATGTGTTAAACGTATCTTTTGGGTTTATTTGCAAAGCATATGTAAAGGGAACGGCAAACTATATATAATTGTATTCCGCGTATAAATTGACTACAAGGGTTGTCAAAGGCATCCGGGAACATAACGTTATTGGCCCCTTTATGTATTTTGCGGCCAAGTTTCCCGGGTACCCGAAACGTTTGCAAACGCCACTTACCGCCTGAGCTGCCTGTTGACGAGGATGACTCCCATCAGCGCCAGATTGGCCGCCATTCCTAAGGTTCCCAGCGCGAAGATGAGGGCTGCCTCTGCGGTTCCCCCGGGATGGCACTGGAACACTTTCGTGGCGTTCAGGCTGGCGTTGGCCGCGCTGCTTCCGAACCGGAGGTTGGCGCCTATCATGGCCACCGCAGATCCTGCAACATTTGTTTTCCGGGTCATTTCTGTTGTGAGGAAGAGTGATGGAATTGAGGTTCGTATGTTAGAAAATTGGATTAATAGTTTTCCTAATATAATTTCGTGCGACAAAACGTGCAGTTGTAATTAAATCTTAAATTAATAATTAGCCACACTTCTATCATTAACAGTTACATAAATAAGCTGTGTGACCCAAATGAGACCTATGTTAATTTTAATCACTGTTATTGCTTATAGTCCACGGGCCCAGACCCTTTATTTTTTTTGAGTAATAACAAGCTGAATTTTGGGAAAAAGCTTCGTTTTGACGAGACGCCCAAAATTTCCCTCTACGGAAATTCACGAAAACGGTAGCTAATAAAGCGCGGGGGCGTTAAACATGTCGATTTGGTGAATGATCAATATTTATTACTAACAAGTAGTTTTTTACTTAAATCGCATGATAACACAGGCCAACAAGGAAAAAATTCCAGAGATCAGACAATACGTTTCCGAAGGCATTTGGCGCGCTGAATCCGAATCTGGCCTCAGAATTGATCCATCACCCTAGGTTTCCGAGATATTCTAACCTAAAAGTGCAAAAAACACGTATTTTTGCTATTTTCAAGGATATGTAACTTGGCGAAATTTTTTTTTTCTCAAAACTGAAAATATCGTTGGAAACTACTATCTTTCCCCTTCAAAACGCATTTTTTTATTTGCAAAAAGCTTTATTTTTCGCGGAGATATTGTCGATTAAAGATGATCAGTATAGCTACCTTATTACCATGGCTCGACCTATAACACAATATCACTAAGCGCTACGAGCCTTATATGTCAGGAATGTTAACCCCTATAACCCAAATAACCCAATAACCCAATAGGGCTTGGGATTAACCTTCCAGACATATAGGGCTTGGGGTTAACCTTCCTGACGATTAGGGCTCGCAGCGCTTAGTGTTATTGGGTTATAGGGCTTGAAGTTAACCTTCCTGACGATGAGGGCTTGCTCCGTTTAGTGTTGTGGGGTTATAGGGCTTGGGGTTAACGTTCCTAACAATTAGGGCTAGCAGCGCTCAGTGTTATGGGGTTAGCCATGATGTAATAATATAGCCATACTGGTCATCTTAAATTGACGATATCTCCGCGAAAAATAGAGCTTTTTCCAAATAAAAAAAATGCGTTTTGAAGGGAAAAGATAGTCGTTTCCAATGATGTTTTGAGTTTTGAGAAAAAAATTTTTTTCGCCAAGTTACATAACCTTGAATATAGCAAAAGTACGTGTTTTTTACACTTTTAGGTTAGAATATCTCGGAAACCTAGGGTGATGGATCAATTCTGAGGCCAGATTCGGATTCAGCGCGCCAAATGCCTTCGGAAGCATAGTGTCTGATTTCTGGAATTTTTTTTTTAAATTTTGTCGGCCTGTGTAATTGTTTGAAAAACTCGAAAAAACTTTTGTCCTACACGTTCGATGGTTTTTCTGAAGCGTCCCCCACTCTTAACTCGTCAAAATAATATGATCTTAGAAGTTATTAATAACCACCTAAATTTTTCACAGATGCTTGGTAATTATTATTATAATTCAGTGAAATTTTTGTCCTACACGTAAAATGGAAGGTTTTCTTAGTCCTACACTGGGAAAGTGTAATTTTCAAGGGTACAATTTTCTCATTAATAACTGTAGGACAAATAAACCAAACGATATTTTAGGGTATTTTTAATAAAAAAAAAAGTATGTCCTACAAAAAAATGAGTATGTATTTCTAGTCCTACAAAAATTATATAAAATAATGCTTTATTTAAAATTGCGAATTTCGAAATTAGCATTATATTCTCTTGTGATTATACATGTCCAAACTTCACCAAAATACTGAAATTTTTGGACATGTGATTAGAGTATGATACCCCAAAGTAGAAAAATACTTTACTGATCCCCCAGGGAGTTTAGGGGGGGGGGGGTGATATATTAAACAAACTATATCCTTATCAAGTGTTTTTTCTGTGTGTCGTCGAAAAAAGTGTATATTTAACTTTCTATGCACATGTGATCAGTATATGATGCCACAAAGTAGAAAAATAGTTTACTAACCCCCCAGGGGGTTTAGAGGGGGGGGGGAGATATTAAGCAAACTATCCTTATCGAGCCAGGTCGAGCCAAACCGATGAATTTTTGATTATATTTTAATATAATATATTTTAAATTCATATGTAAGTGTTTCTATACTATATTGTATTATTTTTAATTTTTATTCTGGAAATTATAGAAAAAAATTTTGAATAAAAGGTATTTTTGAGTATATTAAACAAAGAAATACACATTTTTGTCACAAGTTAAAGGAGTTACTTACTGAACCCGTTTTAGTAACTGAATACCCTTTAATATAGGTTAATTAACTTTAAATTAATTAAGGAAATTAATTAATTTTATATACACTTTTCATGAAAAAAAAATTACTACACAAAAATAGTTAATAGTTTCTAATTTTTAAAATAATTAATTTTGTTATTCTACATTAACTTTTACTACTAGTTATTTAATAACCACGCTCTTGTGTGATTGTTCAGTATACAGCTACTTTATCTATTAATAAAATAATCCATTTTTGTATGAAAATAAACAAATGTGAATTTATTACTATAAAATATTATATTATGTTGTTTGTAAGCAATCAGAATTTCTTTAGAGAATTTTTTAATTTCCTCTCTTTTTTCTTCAGATTATTGCACAATAATTTGCATAAGAAGCACTCTATAGTCACTGTGAAAAAAGCACAAAAACGTGGACGACTGAAACACGCTTGATTCTCTCTAAAGTAGAACGTGGCCAAACCGCCAAAATAATCCTGATTGCCGCGGGAATTTCAAAACTTTTTATTTTCACCAATGATGAAAACGTTCGATAATTCATAAATTTTAAAAAACCTTATTATTATAAAGATTATTCAAGAATTCATTATTTACATAGATAAATTTATTTCTGAGCGAAATAAGTTATTTAAAAAAAAATATATAACCTTTAATAAATTTTTTTATCAATTTTTATTGAAAATTAAATTGTAAAATTACATAAATTATTAAATATTTTTATAAATTTATAAAAAATTTCTGAAAGTATTTGAAAAAAATTATTTCGATCAAGGTTATTCTGATTTTTTTTATTTTATATATATTTGTGTGTGTGTGTGTCTGTGTGGGTTGGTGGGTAGGTAGATTGGTGTGTGGAAGCGTATGTAAGATATCCTTATGTATATTTATTTAGTTACGAATTCCAGTATAATTTTATTTGTTTTTATCACTAGCTTCCACTTTTTTTGTAGGACAGTGGTAAAATCTTGTTTCAAATATCGTTCTCAAAAGAAAAAATCGAAAATTAGGTAGTTATTAATGAGAAAATTGTACCCGAGAAAATGACACTTTCCCAGTGTAAGACTAGAAAAACCTTCCATTTTACGTGTAGGACAAAAATTTCATTGAATTATAATAACAATTAGTAATAAATATTGATCATTCACCAAATCGACATGTTTGACGCCCCCGCGCTTTATTAGCTACTGTTTTCGAGAATTTTCATAGAGGGAAAAGTTGGGCGTCAGCTTGTTATTACTCAAAAAAAATAGAGTATGGGCCCGTGGACTATTAGGTTCACTGAATTGAAACTTTTTTCTGGACAGCATTCTCATTCATTTACGAAAGTCATTAATTTGAATGTTTGCAATTTTATTAGTATGCATACGAGGTGTGTTCAGGAAATAGCCGAACTTTTCAATTACGCGTTAATGGAGTTGTGCATAACCTCATCTGTAACCACATGTTCTTGAATTGTTGATATCTCATTTAACTTTCGTGATATTATCCTCCCTCACACTCCTTACTCGCCAGACCTGGTTCCTTGCGAGTTTTTCTTATTTCCGAAATTAAAATCAGTGCTGAAAGGACGCTATTTTCAGATTATGATGACATGAAAGCAAATTCGCCACAAACTTAAAGGCCATTTGAAATGAAGCTATCCAGGACTATACTTCGCGAAATGGAACCTCTGGGAAAAGTGTGTGAATAGGACAAGGAAGTACTTTGGAGACAAGTGCCAATAATGTATAAAATTAATAGTAAAGTTTAAAAAATTAAAGTTCGGTTATTTTCTGGACATACCTCATATTTATTTAATTAATGTTTAAACAAATTATGCTTATGCTGCCAACAAGGATATATTAAGATACAATTTTGTTTATTGTTTCTGCTTAATTCTGTTGAGAAAATTGACAGATGCGTTCTTGTTAACAGAACTATTCATTTATTAGAATCTTTTCAGTGAAAATTGAGATTATGAAATGTTTAAGAAGAAGCTAAGTTCATATCTTGTATTTTAGTTGAAGATAATGAGATATCCTGCTGCTTAAGAGCTTATTTATTTAATTTGTTTACTGTTTCAAAAAAATGTACCTAAATAAAGTAAATGTTCAGTCAAAAGAGGTTTTTTTTTGCTTTTTGTGATAGGGAATGGTGCAGCTTTTAGTTGCAAAAATTTTCCCGATTTTAAATAGTATGTTTCATATAAATGTAGGTCGGAGAACGCTTAGTTTTTGAGATACAGGTTTTTGAATATTAAATAATAAATTATGATTAGAAATTCAAATATTTTCTTAGGTGTGTGTAAACAATCAGTGGTGGGGAAATACGAGCAATAGGTATGACAGAAACCTCAAAATTTCGACTAAAAATGTCGAATATTTTGGAAATTCGATAAGTGCTTTTAATTTCTAAGAAAAAAATGTCTTCAAATTATGCTTATCATACAGGTGAATAAATCAAAAAGACCTTACACTAAAACTATTCGGGTCACAAAAAATGTATGTGAATTTTTCGTTGGAAATATATAAATATATCCAATATATTTGAAATCATTTTATTTCATCAATATTTTTTTTACTTTTATCAACTACATCCATTATCAAACTGCATTTCTAGCAAAAACTTTCCGTGAAATGAATTTATTTTCTTACTTCAACACCCTGTATGTCGAAGATCAAGCTAATTATGACCCACGTTTGTACGAAACTTGGGTGAAGTTTACCGTTTAAAACCTGGAATACTCCGTATGTTTAATTTACTTAAATCAATATAAATTCTACAGTACTACCGAAATGGAAATATTATACTATTACATTTAAAAACGTATTATTTTTAATTTAAAGGAATTTGTTCCTTGTAATTGAATACACCCACTTCGCTGCACTCGAAGGGAAAATAAATTAGGAGAACACAAGAACAGGACACCGTAATACGCTTTTAATTAGAAATTCCGAATTATAACAACGAAATAAAGGAATCCTGACATCAATCAATTTTTTATATAATACCTTTCTACATACAGGGTATAGTTTTTAGAAATGCCTGTAATAGGTATAAATAAGTATGAAATTATCTTTAAACTACAAATAATTCTTAGAAACATTGTTGTAAGTATTTCCTTTTGTGCGTCAAAAATTAAAAAAACCTAGGTGCGACAACATTATTGTTTCCTGAAATGAAGAAAGGTTAGGTTAATGATGATTTAATTAGAACCATTAGAGATAAACATTGGAACAGTTTTTTTATAATAATTTCAACTATAGGTATTTATTTATTTCGTTTTAGGGAGCATTAAAATGTATGCAACACGCCTTGTATTGTAAGATTTTATAATTATATATATATCCACAAATTAGATCATTTCTCATTTGCAAAACATACTTGTAAAGTCATTTATACACTTAAAATACTAATTAAAGCCATATTATTAGATATTTTGATAACAAGAAACTTAATTAATATTTTATGGATCTGGATATATTTGATAAAATAACTTTAAATATCTGGAATTTTTAGTCATAATTTTATGCTTTACTTTTAATTTGAAGCTAGTATCATCTGATTATAACAGATTGTAGTTACTAGTCTTGTTCATGTCTGTCAGGTTAGAAGATGAATCTGGCAACTCTGAAGAAATTGCTGACGCCCAAGTTCCTACTACAAAAAATCAAAATATTCTAAAAATTACTACATTTGGCATTGGATTTGAACATTTTTCCTTAATGCCACAGTGCATATTTTAATTTCTTGAAGAAATGAAATCAAGATGAATATAGAAAAAATATGGGTCATATTTTTTAACCTATTCTCATTTTGTTATTAACTACACTAGTTTTAATTTTTAAAATTTTTTCAGTGAAATTTTTTCAGTATCCCAACGATGTACGTTAGTACATACACACGCACAAAGGTCTTTTGTAAATCCGGCACAAAAAGCTACAAATTCCCCCATTATAAGTTATCGATTGAGAGACGGTGATCTAATAATGGTGTCCCATATTCACCGTGCAGACAGAATGGTTTTTGAGTGGCGTTAAACGCGATGCCTTATTTTGCAACACAAAAGGCCTTTATTAGCACGAGCCGACAATGGCCCGTAACGGTTTAGATAAACAGTGCAACCCCGGGTTCAGGGAGAATAATTATTTCAACGGGCTATCTGCAATCCGGGCAATTGATAGATACTCCATTCGCATGGCGGGAGATCGGTGTGTCGACCTTATCGGATAAGAAAGCAGAAGGAACGAAACGAAAATGGGCGACGTCGTCTAAGAGATCGCCGGGATTTATTTCAACCCTTGTCTGGCCCTTGAAAGCATTACTTTCGGCTTGAATATTTTGAGGGAAGGAGCGAGGTTAGGTGTGAGATTTATTGCACTTATTATCTTTATCATAAATTTCCCGCGGTATCGTTTGCAGGAAACATAAAAAAGTAGTTTTTCTCCTATTGTGCGTAAAATACTGTACTACTACGCTGTACAAGACGTAAAATGGAACGTTTTCGCAGAATTACGTAAGTATTTTTGTATACTAGTGCGTAAAAACGAATTTGTTGACCTGTTACATACAAGACACGTTCCGTTGAAATTAAGTTCGCCATAGTCTGTTTAGAAATGAAAGAGAGTAATAAAAGCTTATTATGTATGGAAATCGTAAATAAATGTAGTACTGGTGCTTATATTCAATATTTTTATATTATGTATTTTCCGTATAGAAGAGGTGTACTTTTAAAAAAACTTTGTGTGATCGGAGTACTAAGTTGTAGCAGGTAGCTAAAATTTAATCCCCGACAATCCGTCTTTGTCTATGCCGCTTCAATTTCTCGGTCCATTTCTCTTATAAGTAAACAATATAAAAACAGCATTTCAAGACATGAGGCTACTTTAAGCATCATAAGAGGGTTAAGAGGGTTTTTAGTCATTCAAATAAAATTATTCAATATTATTATCAATATATTTATTTAAATTTAATGAATAGACTTTTATTTCACACAAAAATATATGTATTTTGAAAATTCAAATTATGGTGAGTAAATGTAGTGTTGTATAAATGTACAATAAAGAAAATAAAAAAGTAGGTATATTAAAATTCATCCTCTGAATATTCTGATGAATTATCTTCGTCTCCTAGATTGATAACGATAGGTTCCACAGTAACGTCAATTAAATTATCGAGTTCCCACATTTTCTCCTCTTCTTTTTGTACATGATGTATACATCTTTGCCAGTTATCTGCAGTTACTCGTTCCAAGGAATTTTTTAACAAAATTTTCACGTCACTTAATTTAAACGTCGTATTATTTCGCGCTACATCTCCTTTTACCTGCGCCCAGACTAATTCGATTGGGTTAAGTTCACAGTGATAAGGTGGTAACCGTAGTACCGTTATTTGGCGATTTGTTGCCATTTCATCGATAACATATTTTTTCTGATCTTTATTAAGATTGACAAGTGTCAAAAGTTCCTTTTTCACCATATTTGTTTCAAAAGAAATGTTTTTTCCGGATAACCATTGAATTATATCGGCTTTCCTCCAAGCAGTCGTAGGCGTCCGCTCGGTCTGCCGTGAATGGTAACTGGCATTATCCATGACAATTACAGACCCCGGAGGAATAAGATCCAACATCTGTGTAAAATACTCTTCGAAAACATCTGCGTTCATGTCTTCGTGATAGTCACCTGTATTTTTAGATTCAAATAAAAGTAAACCGCCATCTACAAAACCACTGGCACTACCTATATGTGTCACTATTAATCTTCGCCCTTTACCTGAAGGTGCCTTGAACCCTGTTGAAAGTCCATCCAAAAATGCTTGTCGAAAACTTTTTACATTTTTATCTTGCCATACTTTTGTTACAGTATATCCCTCGTTGACCCAAGTTTCGTCTAGATAATAAATATTCCTCCCTTCGTCACGGAATTTTCTAATTGATCTTAAGTAGGATCTTCGCCAACAAATAATTTCATCTTTATCGATAAGAACTGACTTCCTGTTCTGCTTTTCCCAGCAAAAATTCAACTCTCGTAAGACGGCCCATAATTTGCTTCTACTGATTTTTGGCAAATCGTTGTCCTCTGAAAGTTCACTTAAAATTTTGTTTAGCGTTGGTATTTCTTTTTTAAAATAAAATGAGTGTACTTTTCTGCGAATGACATTTTTGAAGAAATCATCTATAACGACTTTTGACCTCCCTGTAGATGATTTTGGGGGATTTACAGTATCTTGTTCATTTTTTGTTGCCTTTAAAAGTCTGTAGATAGTCGATTTTCCAATCCCTGTTATTTTTGTTAGCATTAGTGTTACCCGATAATTACCTGAAACGAAATATTACCACGCACATGGCCGGTTCTTATCTCGGGGTTTTATTACTCTCTTTCATTTCCAAACAGACTATAACACATAAAGTATCACTTATTCTCCTAAAATCATAATATACTATAATTAACTTTAAATACTATTGTGTAAAATAAAATAATTTGTACATCATATGCATATTACACAGTTAAAATAGTAGAGAGTGACTTATTCTCAGCATGTTATTCTATGTAACGGGTAAGACATGCGGGGAATGCGATTCCGAAGACGTATCATTTTAGATGGTTTCAAAAATTATTAAATATAGAATGACTATGATGAGACGCATTATCCATAAGAATTACTGTACCATCTTCGTCGTGAGGCAAAATAGATACGTTCTATTTTTCCGCGGCTAAATATAAATGAACCATTAATAAAAAATCCGCACTCATTCCGTCCTTTGCCAAAGGTTGTCCCATTTTTTAAATAACAAAACACAAGTTTAGTTCTTTATTTTTTCGATTGCAAAATTCAGTCGCCGAGATTTCATTCTCAATTTCTTTATGTTTGTTTTTCGTATTATGGTCATATTTTTTTATCTCTGCCAATGTTGTAGATCTTCATCCTCCATGTCTTTTAAATTGTTTTGAAATCAATACCAGTGATAAGACAGCTAACCACCGATGCAAGATGCAAACGTAATCCATGTTTTGATAAATAATATGACGTGAAGGTATCCATTGATAGCTTCAGTTTGTCCTCAAGATATATCAGAAATGCATGAGCACTATCTGGAAGCACCTCCATGCCCACACAATTCCAAAATTCCAAACCGCCGAAGAACATTATGTATATTGGACAGACAGGACTAGATTATAAAATCAGTGCTGTGTTGTAAAAACTTATTGCTTCCTTCTGTAGAAACAACTTTAAATTTTTTTGTTCATATCCAATAGAACTTCTACCTCTTTCGATAAAGTTCTAGCATCAAAGTTATCTTGAGCACGGAATATCTTGATCATATGAACGATGCTTTCGAAGTTTGTCACATTTCATGTAAATACATCCATATTATATCCTCATTCAGTACATCAACTCCATTTTTTATTAAACATAGAATATTCCTTCAAATACTTTTTTTTGCAATAAATTAAATTTAATTATACTTGCTATTTCTGAATTACAATGAAAATATGCAATAGTTTTTCAGGAATTATTTAGGTAAATATGCTTCTCAGTATATTGTCAATAAACATGAACAAGAACATAAAACAAAACAATTGAAAAATATCTTAAAAATATCAGTTAATTTTTATGAGTTTTAGGGAATTGTTGTACTGAAATTTTGTATTTTTCTTTTCGTTAAATATTTTTAAATAGTGCTTGTAAAAAAGGTGTATATTGTACTTATTAAAATATACGTCAGATTCTTCCGTAAAAAAAATCCGAGACGGCAAAATGAACATCTCTGAGAAAAGTTGTAGCTGTTATAATTTTTATTTTATCACGCGTTTCCCACGGTTCACTTACAGGCCCTTTTATACAAGTTTTTGGAGTCATAAATTGAAGGTGTAAATCTTATCTTATTCATGGAATTGGGTTGAATTATAAACTTGGCAGGCTTTTATAATACACTCAGTGATTAACTTTGAACCGACCAAATTGGTTAGGAAATAACAATGGGATGCTTTGTAAGTATTCGTCGGAAGGTAAATAAAGCCAAAACAGAAAATGAACCTGCGGAATTCTTTGTCGGGCTACAGAAGCTTTATCCATATATCGCAATCTGCCGGGGCTTGTTGTTTGTAGGTGATGCCTTAGGCGAAATTTCCGCCAGCCTTCAATAGGATAACTCGTTTAATAGAGGAAACTAGACTTGAATCGAGTTCAAAGGAGAATTCAGCGAGGGATAATGTATGTGCATATATAAACACATTATTTATATTCCGTGGATATAATTATTTATTCAGCTATTACCCAAATAATGTTCATTCGTTTATACTATATTTGGAAAAAAACGGGATGTCCGGAAATTATGAGCGAAAAATTTATAAAAATAAAAAATACGTTTTTTGGGTCGCTGAATCCGAATCCATTTGACCCCATTACCTCAGTATTTTTCATTTCTCAAAAAAACAATATTCTGAACAATTAAACCATATAAATAAACCTTAAGACTCAAGCTTCTAACGCTAAATCCAATTAACCAAATCCTTTAAACATTTAACCCAATGATTTCCCAACCTAATAAGCCCATGAACCCAAATCCCAATAACCCTATAACCCCATAACCCCATAACCAAGGGAATAAATCATAGTCAATTTGTATTATTGCAAAACGTCACTTAGCTGAGGACTCCTTGAAACCCTTAGTACTAAACCCAATATGCATCCTATATGTATATTGATCAAGTCATTTCACATGTCCGGTCTTTTGATCTAGTCATTCTAGTAATATAATTTTTTGTTATCTTAGTGTTATCCTTTGGATTTTCATTTCATTTAATTTAGTAAGATAGATTCTTAACATTAATCATTCATTTATTTATTTTAGTTCTATTGATTAATTTATCTATCCTACAAATTAATATTTTTTTCAAAAGCTCTTATCAGAGCTATATGATGTAGGAAATCCGATAGCAACCACCTCCTGTTGTGTGTTTGACCATGTGATTTATTTAGTATTCGTCTTTTGTTGTTTAATGTTGACAGTTAATTTATTTTTGACTGAGTGAACTTGTTGAACGACTATTACTTGATTTTATAAATTTTGAAAGGTGTATTTAACAAAACTTGTTTATGAAATATCGGAAACACTGTGTGATTTCTAAAAAATCTGCCTACGCTAATAACTTTCTCATAGAAAATAGAACAAATAATGTTCAAACTTTTTTCTTCTAAATTTCATGACAACGGAGAACTAAAACTAATCAAGTTATCCAAGATCTTCTGGTATAGTCTTTCCGATATCAATTGAAGAACCAAGTTTGGACAGTATGTACCAAGTTCGGTCGCTGACGCAGCAACTCGGCATTGAAATATTTGAAAAACTTGTTTCCATAATAGCCATACCCATATACAGGTCTGGTTGAACTAAACGTAGAGGTGGTAAAAATGTATACGCACGGTTGAGGAATGCGTGCGCGGGCAAACAAAATGCAAACACAGCTGCATTGGGACACTGGGCAATAAATCTCATCTGTTGACAAGTGGTTGGCAAATTGCCCAGTAGTACTGTGCAGCAATGCAGAATTTGGTGTGTTTCAGGTAATTTTAATTTATTGTAGGCACCTTCTATTAATTATTGATATTACAATTGGGAGAAAAGGGAGAAATAATATTATTACAACATGGCATTTTGGAGGCCTTTTAAATGGAACAAAACGAAATTTACCATCAATATAATAAAATTGTTTGAGTATATAAATAATTAAAATATGTTGTTGGCCAATTGAACATATAATAGATATTTTCTACACATTATATACAAATTATTATAATTTTTTACCTTTAGCAGAAAACTTTTCTAGGAAGTCATTAAATTTTATTGCCAGGCGTATTTTTACATGTTCAGCTGACTTCGGAAAGACTATACCAGCGAAGTAAACTCAAAAAAAGAGGACTGGATATCGATATAATCCAATAAAGTTGTGCTCTGCTTATAGGGACCGCAAAAAAATGCAAACAGGATGATTTTGTCAGGGTTGCTTGGAGACTACCTCCTAAGTATCCAACCAAAACCACAAACCACACTCGAACTGGTACGAATTGCGATAGCGAGGGTGGTTTCCTAAACATTTTTTTAGAACAAAATGACCTTCAGAAAAGTTGTAGAGGATCAAATTTTGAACAATTCTTTCTTATAATTTTTTTTTGTATGTCTAATACTTAACGAATTACTGCGCATTGTGTGTCAAAAATTCGAAAATTTTTGTTGAAGTTCATTTTAAAGTTTATCCAGAAGCACCCTTCCGAAAAATCAATTTTGCCATGAAACTATAAGAGTTAGGAAAAAAGTGAATATACACTTTTTGTCAATAACAAACTGTTCTATCTAAAAACAGCATCATTTTTTATTTTCAGTAGGTAGGGCCGTATTAATTTTTTTTTTATAATTTAATGAGTCTGAGTCCACATAACTCCGTCACTGGTTGCTTGTGGGACTCCTACTTCTATGGAAAAATGGTATCTTATAATGTGTCTAAGATGTGTCATGCGAAATTTGGCTTAAATAGCCTTCTTCATTTAGAAGTTATTTAAAAAATTCAAATTTTTTTAAAAATCTTTAACGCCCTATATTTCAAAAATGAAGCGTCTCTGGAAAAAAAAATATATTTGATTTTTTTCTTATTTTTTATGAGGAATATCTCCTTAAAGTTTGTCGACTTAATCCTGAAACACCCTATATAATGATATGTCAAAGAGAAAAATAGTTGTTGATATTATTTATAAATAAGAAAAATAGTAACGGGCCCAAATGCGACACCCTGTGTTATACCTATTGTAATATCGACATAATTTGGGGCAGAATATTAACGGAACATTAACGTTGATATATTGTGACTTTTATCCACCTTAGGAAAACCATCGGTATAGTTTTTTTTCAGGTTTAGGTGATTCACATTTTGTCAGCCTGTGTAATAATATAAGTAACTAAATCAAATACTACCATGCGAAACGCAAGTAGCTAATTGATATTCATTGAAAGATTTGCATCACAAAATGCATAAATTTCATGGATGTGCCTAACGATAGCCATTTAATAACGCAATAAAAAGGAAAAATCAGTTTTTCGTTATTGGATTTTGACGAATGCATGTTAGCCTTTTGTAACGGGTTATTGAGGTAGATGTATGTGAAAAATTATGTAAACGATAGCAGGTGGATTCATTCTGATTCCGCTGATAGAACTGATTGCAGAATTAATCACTTCGGACATGTCTGCATGTTTTACTTTGTTAATTAGGCAATTTCGGTAGTTGCCTCCGGATTTCAAATAGCTCTACTTAAGTGAATTGATTGTGCAGCTTAAAATACATCTGTGTCGACGTTATAAATGGAAATTAGATGCCAACATGTCGATGTTTTTAAAAATACAGTTCAAACTTCTCTATTGTAGTATTTTATTTAAAATTATACTAAAACACCTATCTATAAAATAATGTAAAGGATAAGTGTGAATGGTAAACGGTGTAATTTTTTTGTATTATTGTTACACCTCTCGTATTGTATAGGGTATAAGAAATAATATATATTTTAATATACTTTTTTAAAATTGGCCTTCCATGGCCTCAAAAATTCTTTCAATGGAATTATTCTGTTTATTTCAGTATTTTGCTGTGTGCGAAAAAACTCTTGTGCCTAAAAAATCAGCCGAAGATAATTTTAAGGAATGTTTTGCCTAACCAAAACTATCATATTGATAAAAAATCAAACAAGTAATCACTTACCGATCTATTTTCGTTTTCAAAACTACTGATGACGTTGATTTTTCAAATAGGTTTGTCAGTAATATAAATGAATATATCCGGAGATACGTTTTTCTTTATTAAAATTTAACTGGAAACCTTAATAACAAATTCGATATTCTATTTTTTTTTGTATGATATTTTTTATACATATTTATAGATAAAGCGATCCAGGTGTTCGATATTACATTTCCTTTCCCAATTTGAAATTTGCATATGCTGATAGGAAAAATTTTATTAAATATTTTACTTAAAGAAAAGCTGATAGAACAAAACATTTATATTTTACAAAGAGAATACGTCAATTTAAATTCTAAATAAAACTTTCTCGATGCTAGAAAACTTTAGTACAGAGGAAATCAAATACACGCATCTAAATTCAAACCGTCTTTGTGAAAATAAGTCAAATGAAATTCCTCCTTCCTCGGAATTATCTTTACGATTCTTGTGTTTTACAAAGAAGGAAATTATCTTAAATTTTGCGTCTAGATTATACCGCTGGAAATGAAAAAGGGCGTTTTGGTATTCTACTTAAATTTTTCTCTCATAATAGGGGGAAGACAGTCTTTAGATGCCGAGAAATTCATAAAAGAACAAAAGCGGATTAATTTGTTGATAAAACAACCTAGGGTTAGATTTACATGTTTTCCGTGTATAAAATTTTCTGTAATATTCATTTCCGTGATATGATATATATTTATATTATAGTCTCTAAAAAACGAGTACATTTTTACACTGCATTTATCTTAAAATTTTTAATTTGAACTCTAATATTATAAATGTGTATTCCCAAAGATGTAACCTAATAAAAAAATATATTAATTTACGTACATAAATTTTGTACCGCCTAAAAATTTCTATTTATTATTTTTCAAATGAATAATTTAAATAAAATAATAATTAATATAAATTATAAATAAATTCAAAATATTAATTATTCTGCCCTATGAAATTTGAGGTCCTCATATCTATCATAACTGATAGATGACAATTTTTCTCTCGCAATTTCGTTATTTTTGTAAAAGTATCATTCTATTCATTAGGTTGACCCATTTTGAGTGTGACTGTAGGATACAGAATAACAGTGACATAAAAAATATTAAAAATACTTAGGTTTTGAATATACAGAGAATAACTAGATTTCTATTAACATATTGGGTTGTTATATAAAAAAGGAAAGACGAAAAACTAAAACTTAGAACAAAGTGAGTACTGTATTCTATGGTAAAGGAATCCCTTACAAATTTTTTATATCTCTCATAATAATCGAGGTACAGAGGCCAATAGAAATCGACAAAATTTGATAAATTCTCCGAACCTTGAAAATTGATCAAGATAGCCATAATATGTTTGCACGCACCATATATCACTATTTATCCCGTACCGTGCAGTCCCATCCAAAATGAGCCACCCTGTATAATCAAAATTGTCTAATTTAAGGAAATAATATCCGATTTATAGTTTACACTCTTTGCAGAAGCTATTTTACTAGTGACGTTTAATGAGAGACCTCCTCAAGAATTTTCAATTAACTGATAAGCAAGAGAACTTAAGATTCGCCTGCTTAGAGATAAAATTTACAGCTTTACAAGAAAACTGCGGTAATTCACATTTTATGTTCAGTAAATTTAACGTAACTATCACGTTCTTGCCATTTGACAGTCATAGAAAATGAATTACACCATTTGTAGGACTGGGATGTCTGCAAAAATCTAATCTTTATGGTGTAAGAACATATTTTCTATGTTAGATTGTCGAAGTTCAGATCACGATATGGAGCCATTGACAAATGCCTTATAAACTGTTGTAGGGCATTGATACAGGGTGGCAATATTTTTTTTTCAAGTTGTTACATGCCTATAAAATTATGAAGAGTAAATATGTCTAAATGTAAACCAAGCGAAAACTTATTTTACAGATATTTATTTAATGGTCTTTTCGAAACGCTCTCGTCCTTGCTGAATAGCTTGTACTTAGTATTTCACTCTTGTTTTCTCTTATTGTTAGACAGTCTTCTGAATATTTTTGAAGAATTGTTCTTTAGTCATTAAAATTTGTGCGTACAAAGAAATAAAAATCTAATAAGGTTACCATGCAACAGAAGCAGATTCTTTCAGAATTCGAAAGTAATGATACGAAACACCTTGTATACGCCTACGAGTATAGTGTTTTATATTTAAAAAACTTTTTCAGCAGAAATCTTTCAATCAAAGCATGGATAGTTACACCCAATATGTATGTTCAGTAATCGTATTTAGATGCGTTATGTTGAGTTTGTTAGTAACCGTGAAATAATACGTTTATCTCTGCAGCTAAATTGTCCTTGCACTTGCATTGTTCCATTTTGAAGCTTAGTTGACGATTATTCTAATTAACATGCACCAGTAATTATTTCACTCTGTTTTGTATGCTTGGCAAGTGCAGACTTAATCTCAGAAATATAGCATAATATTTCATGTTTGCTTTACTCCCAGGATAGCTATGTAGTATATTTTTATTAGAGAATGGGGGGACATTCCTATTTAATTTTAATAAAATATCACAACTAGGTAAATTATATGTTGAATCACTTTTAACGATGTTTTTCTAGTAAGTGCTCAAAATTTGAGATTGTGTAAAGCATGTCGAAATATGGTTAAAACCTTAGTAGAGTTTTTGTCAGTGGCGGTCCCTAAGGGAGATACAGCCACTTGAAGGGGTAACTCAGGAAACAGTTTTTATTTCAATAAATTCATTACGTTCTCGCAAATTCCTGCTGCAAAATAAATGTATCAAATTGTGCCATGAGAAAATTAGGTACTATTTGTAACACTTAACAGAGGTGTCAAGGAGGCCCGGCTTAAGGGGGTAGACTAAACTTGTTTAGGTTTTGAAAGGAGAAGAGCCCCTAAGGCTGGTTTTTGGCCTAATTTATTTTTTGCTGAAAAAATGCATACATTTTTTTGTAATGGGGTTTTTTGGGTCTATGATTACAAATCTGAAGGCAGAATTACGAAATTCAAAATGACGTATTCCGTATGGCGGACAAAAAAAAAGATCTTCATAATCCTCAAATATTTGTTTATAGAAACTTTCTTGGATCACTGATTACAATTACTTATGAATTCAGAATCACGAAATTCAAAGTGGCTAATCAATATGCACAAACATGTAATTATGTATAATTATAGATTTTTTTCTTTTTCGTTTTATTCAATGTAAATGTGTGTCATATCATTTAAGGAGGTGGAGGGGGAAATGAGGGAGAGGGGGTTGGTCGGTTTAGAGTGGAAAAGATTCAGTATTGCTAGATTTTCAGATTTTCTTCAGCCAAAAATAAATTAGGCCAAAACCGACCTTAGGGGCCCTTCTCCTTTAATATCGGTTTTTTATTTATTTAGAAAAAAGGCCTGCATAGAGCTTGTAGTCCCGGGCCTTACCATAGGTTAATCCGGTTCTGGTGTCAGGTATACAGGGTGTATCTAAATAACACCGAAAAAATTCAAGGGGCGATTCTCCGATGAAAATTAATAGGGGTCTTTGGTATAAAATTTTTTGAAAAAACCCTCCCCTGAAAAGTTACGCCCCTCCTAAAATTACAAAAAAAAATTGTTTTTCTTTTTTATCTTCCACGTACATCAAGCTAAAGAAACCAAACTTGGTGAACATTATCTGTCAATAAAACTACACTTTTTGAATTTTTTTCAACCCTGAACTATTTTTGTAAGGGGTTGAAATAATCAACCCCTATGACATTTTTTCTTATAATTTTTTTTTCGATAAAATTTTTTCCTTTTAAAAAATATGTCTAAAAAACCCCATTCATTTACTAACTTTTTGATCTCTTCAAGTTTCTTCGAAAAGTTAAGGATTTATGACAAAAAAAAATAAATGTATTGTAATGTATTTTTAAAAAGATGAGCTGTTTAACGCGAGTGTATTTTGCCGAAAGATCTAGTGGCCTGTTCTTTACAATGGAATCCGTAGAAACAAATGTCAATGTCATTTATTGTCATATTAAATAACATTTTATTAAAAAACACTCAACCAAATAGTTGACCTATGATTCTACTAGGCTAAGAAGTTTGGAACTTAGACTAAAAGTGAACAAATGATGAATAATGTTATAACAGTAACAAAAAATAAAAATCTGTCGGATATTGACAATACAATCTACAAAAAATGTTGAAAATGATTGCCTTCAGCTTCAATACAAGCATCTACTCTTGTTCTCATAGAATTGCGTATGCGTTCAAATATTCCTGGTGAATTTTTTATCGTTTCACACCCTGCTACAATGCGGTTTCGCAAATCATTGATATCTTCAACTGGCCTTGAGTAGATCAAAGATTTCAGATATCCCCATATGCAAAAATCCAAAGGATTAAGGTCAGGGGAGCGGGCTGGCCAATTTACATATCCTCCTCGACCTATCCATCGATTGGCATACACCTCATCCAAGTGACGTCTTGCACGTATACTAAAGTGGGCTGGTGCACCGTCGTGCATAAACCATAAACGTTGCCTAATTTGAATGGGAACTTCTTCAAGAATAATAGGTAATTCTTCGAGAAGATGACAATATGAGTCACCATCTAATCGTCGTGGAAGAAAATAGGGACCAATTAAATGATCGTCGATAATTCCGAGCCACACATTTAATGAAAATTGATACTGATGATTTCCTTCAAAAAAGTCATGAGGATTTTCCTCAGCCCAAATATGATTGTTACGAAAATTTCTAATACAGTCTCTTGAGAAATTCGCCTCGTCAGTAAATAAAATATTTCTTAAGAACTGCGGCGCTTGGCCGATCATATTAATAAGCCATTGACAAAAAACCACACGTGGTAAAAAATCTCGAATCAGTAACGACTGCACCCGTTGGAGATGATAGGGATATAACTGTTGTTCTTTTAAAATTCTAAAAACTACCGAATGGCTTACATTTAGGACACGAGCTATTTTCCTGGTACTAGTTTCTGGGGATTCCTCAATTAAATTAAGTACGGCTTCATCGACAGCTTCAGTTCTAACTTCTCGGCTACGGCCACAGTCATGACTTCTCTTTTCAAATTTTCCAAGTTCCCGCAAGCGTTGGTGAATATTTGTGAACGTAGTATGGTGGGGTAATCTACGCTCTGGGTACTGTTCAGCATAAAGTCTTTGCGCTTCCAATGCATTACCGTTAGCATACCCATATGTAAAATGCATATCTGCCATTTCTAAATTCGAATAGTTAACCATATTTTCGGTTTATTAACTAATATTTTCTACACAAAATCATGAAACTTGTGAAATAGTAAGAAACAGTAACAATAAATGACATTGACATTTGTTTCTACGGATTCCATTGTAAAGAACAGGCCACTAGATCTTTCGGCAAAATACACTCGCGTTAAACAGCTCATCTTTTTAAAAATACATTACAATACATTTTTTTTTTTTTGTCATAAATCCTTAACTTTTCGAAGAAACTTGAAGAGATCAAAAAGTTAGTAAATGAATGGGGTTTTTTAGACATATTTTTTAAAAGGAAAAAATTTTATCGAAAAAAAAATTATAAGAAAAAATGTCATAGGGGTTGATTATTTCAACCCCTTACAAAAATAGTTCAGGGTTGAAAAAAATTCAAAAAGTGTAGTTTTATTGACAGATAATGTTCACCAAGTTTGGTTTCTTTAGCTTGATGTACGTGGAAGATAAAAAAGAAAAACAATTTTTTTTTGTAATTTTAGGAGGGGCGTAACTTTTCAGGGGAGGGTTTTTTCAAAAAATTTTATACCAAAGACCCCTATTAATTTTCATCGGAGAATCGCCCCTTGAATTTTTTCGGTGTTATTTAGATACACCCTGTATATCAATTACTGATTAGATTGCCTACTCAAAATTCCAATCCGAGGAATTTGAATAGGATAAGTGATCTGCGCGGATTCCTCTGTGTCTGAATTAGTGGCCCCATAATAATTTAGTTTCTTCTATGTTTATTACAGTACCCAAAATTCAAATTTCTCAAATTGGAATTTTGAATAGGTAATTTAATCAGTAATTGACATATACTTGACACCTCTGTTAAGTGCCACTAATAGTTATTTTCTCATGGCACAATTTGATACACTTATTTTGCAGTAGGAATTTTTGAAATAGATTTTACTAGAAAACGGCTCATGCTATTAAAATCTACCTTTTTTATGCAAAATATAATAAATTTTCATATTTTCGGTTCAGGAACTAGAAAAAATTGCGTACAAAAAAAATTGTAAAATTTGCCCTTGTAGTAAATTTAGATTTGTATATTATATCGATTATTAAGCATACAAATAGTAATACAACCCCAAAGTTTCGTGATTTAATATTAAACCGTTTTAAAGTTATAAAATAAAAACTGTTTGCTGAGTTACCCCTTCAAGGGGCCGTATCTCCCTTAGGGGCCGCCACTGACAAAAACTCTACTAAGGGTTCATCATATTTCGATATGTTTTACACACTCTCAAATTTTGAGTACTTATTTCATTGACATCTTGTATAATAAAAATTTTTTTACAGTGAAATTTATTGTGCCGCTCGAGTACTGTATTGTAGGTCTTTGCGAAATTATTTTTTAAAACTAATATTCATTTTACTAAGTTAAAAATAGGCAAAATCAATTTATTTTTCTCATTAACACTGACTTTATGCAGGCGTATAAGAAAATTGTACAGTAAGTGTTTTATGTAGTGATTCACTATCTTAAAGTTTTTTACTAGACTCGAATGTATAAGGTACCTATTAACAATTATGATTGTGTATCATGTAGAGTTTTACAAACAGCAAATACGTTGATATGATATCAGCTTACTGTGAATACCATGAGAACTCTTCTAAAGCTTGTAGGATTTATATGGGTCGTTTCCCGAATATCTCATGTCAAGTATGGGCTTCATGTTGTTCAGGAACTTTTGGATCACGGATCTTCTAAAAGTGAACTGATAACAACCCAATTATACTGCGAACATTGAAGATGCACAAATAAACCCAGAACTAGCTTTCGTAAACTGACTACAGCACAATGTATCAAAAAGTACAATTTGGAGGATTTTAAAAGAAGAGCTGTACCATGTACAAAAGTTCAGTTTTTACAGCGTCAAGGGTTTCATTATTAATATATTTCTAAAAGACCTTTTTAGTGACGTCACATACGCCAAATACTAGGCAACCCCATAGTGTACATTGTGCTGAAGAATTTCTCAATATTTTTACTACATCGATTTTTGACCTTATGTACATACTTTGGACATAGTGCCAAAAAAATATCTTCTTTGCCATGACCTTAAATATCGCGATATTCTGGCAATATTAAAAATATTTAAGAAGTTTCAAATCCCAAGTGACAAACTAAAAGAATTGTAAGATTCGATCGACTTACCTGTAAGGAAGATCAATCTCAATTATTTGAGCATCGTAGTTCTTCTATGATTCATGTTGGTAGGTCTCACTTATACATGACGCGCGCACAGGTTTAAAGGAAAAAAGTGTTTCGTAACAGTCCGTTACTACTTATTGATAGCCAGCCAGTTCATTTTGTGACCGAACCAATCGTGCTGTGGGTAAAAAAAAAGAGTGGCGGGTGGGCCCCATCATAGAAGAACTACGACGCTCAAATAATTGAGATTGATCTTCCTTACAGGTAAGTCGATCGAATCTTGCAATTATTTTTCGCGTCTCCGTTCTTCTATGATTCATGTTGGTAGATGTTTAGAGTAAACAATTAGCGCGATTAAGTGCAGTCAAAAAAGTTTCTAAATTATGCGCTATTTTATAGTTTTATGAAAAAAGCTTCTCAAGTAAAATAAGAAGTACTTATATTTTATCAAATTATGACAATCAGAAGAATTAGTGGCTTCTTCTCCTTACTGTTTTCATATTTGATCTAAATTGGTTTTTTAAAACAAACTTTTTTTTTCCAGTTTTCCTTTATTATTGACCATATATTACTTATTATGTATCATACATTATATATTACATATTATATATCATACACCATATACCACATTCTATATGTATATCATATAGGCTATACTGTATATCATATATACAGGCATACACGTACATACATATGTACACATATATTTTGTTAAGCCTAGGTCAACATTTCCGTTTCGAAGAACAATGTTGTAATAATGCACAATTCCGGTTCATTTTATAATAAAGAAAATATTAGAAAAATACTGTTTTTTACTATAGAGTTCGACAAAAGATATTTCTGAAATTTCTCTTTCAGTTATCATTTTGATTTACAACTTTTATATTTTCCAAATTGTTTATACTCCATCTGCTTATGCAAAAGTAAGAAGTGAAACGACTTTAGGTTTTATATCTTTTTACAAATGGTAGCATTTTCGAAAATTATATTTTTCACAAAAGAAGTAGAACAAGGTTAGGATTTCAAGTCACGGAATACTTGCTGTAGGTTTTCGCAATAACCTTAATTTGTAGGATACTTCTAATTATTAAGGGCGGAATAAGAGTGTTGCTTTTCAAACAAAATATAATCATGATTTAAATTTTTTTATGTAAGTACACCAATCCTATATATATTTACATATATTTGGTACAAGCATAATGTCCCTTTTTTTTTTCTCTATTTCTATATCGACCAAAAATTTTGGTGATATCGATGTTTTATTGTGATCTCCAAATGGGAGAAGTAAACTAAAGTAATTCATAAAGAAAAATAAATATATTTACATGTGTATACTTTTTTTTTTTTGTTTATGGAACATTAGAAATCGTCGCTCCTTTACCAATTTGGTAATGTGGAGGTACTTGCAGCTTTTTAGGTTTTGACTGAGGACTGGCGTAAAGTACAGATTATACAGACACGAAGATTATATATACATTATTTGATACTATGAATGCTTAATGGTGATAAATCACAAATTCCTGGGGATAGAATTTTTATCACCTCTGGACATCAGAAAGATTATAGCCATTTGTATGTACTAACCCTAGCCCTACTAAACTTTGCTACTAACAGCATGTCCAATGCGTCACAAGACCTGAGGGAAGCAGATTGCAGCACCGCTTTTTCCTTAATGATGGTGACTGCGCATGCTCAGGTACTCATGACATAAAGAGGGTGCAATATTTAACCCCTTTCTATATAAATATTATTACAGAAAAAAGGGAAGCAATAGGTTTACATTTTCAAGCTAATTTAGATAGAGTACCATTGGGAAATAAAAGAACTGTAGCTATTTGGAACGTTTTGAATTTCGTCTTGATATTTTGTTTCAGAAACATCAGTAACTTAGTATGACCGAAATTTTTTACTTTGGACTTTAATTCAAATTCAAGTCAATGTATAGTCCACTGACATAATAGATATAAAACACATATAAATGTAGTTATCTATTTCGTGATATTTGATGTATACTTGTTATATAAGTGTGATATTAATTGTTGCTTTGATATGTGAAAGCCAAATTTTTCTTTGATTCATAGCCCAAAGAACGTAACTGTAAAGTTACAGTATGTTGAATAAACATTCTTAAAGGAAGCCGTTTTTTACAAATTTGTCTCTGAATGGCATTGGTATATGGCCACTAATGTAATACCTCTCCAAGTAAGATGCAGTTGCCAATTTTTGCTATATTCATTTTACTAATTGATTTAATATGTCCATGACAAATTAGATTAAGACATTAATTTTCAGCCAAAGGAAGCAACTAAATGTCTGAACTTATATTTTAAACTTCCTAAACATCCTTTTGATTTTGTCTGTCGTTGATGTAGTTTTTAGATATGATTATTTCGATATTGCTTGTACTAATATAATTTGTGTATTATACCTTCAAATGGTATGTAGTTCATCTTAACAGATGCAAGCTTTTTGATTTGTTTGGCCACAATAAACAAAATTCCATACTTGGTAAATTGTATATTTATATGTACAGGCATATACCTAGATATACACTGTAAATAAATAGATCTGAGTGAAATCCATTGGGTGACATTATTGAGCACATTTTCAGTCAATACTGGGCACCTTGACAACTCTACACATTTTTGATAATATTTGAACCGATAGTTTTACTCATAAAATTTTAGTTGTATTTACTCATACTAATAGAGGAAAATTTCACTCAATCGAGTGGACAGAAATTGATACATTATTGAATGAAATTGGGTGAAAATAGGTCAAATGTTCCTTACAGTGTATATATTTTTTTAACTTTTATAAATTTCGTATGCTTCTTAGGTTGTAACTCTGGTTAATATTAATATTTTTATTCATACTATCAGGCTACTCTTCTTCTGACCTAATACTTCATTTAAGGTTTCGTTACGTAATTGCTTCCTAATACTTCATTGAAAGTTCCCTTATTATCATTTATCATTTTGTCCTCTCCTCAATTGCTATTTTTTCATACACTTGTCATAAATGAAACAGTATGTATAAAAAACAAAACTTGATCGGTCTTTTTTTTTTATACTTATAGAGACACAGAGGAGTTGCTCAATTAAGTTTTCTATAATAACATGTCACTCTGATGCATCATGTTTGATGATAGTGCCATACCTAGTAATCGAATGTTTTTTTTTTGCTTATATACACATACGTACATGTATGTACACACCTATATTTACATTTACATTTACATTTTACATTTCTCAAATCTATATAGATTATTTTAATCAAATAAAATATATAAGGTGTTATTAGCAAAACTGCGTGTATAATTCGCATTAAGTTTCATTGTAGAATAGCACCTACTGAGTGACAAAACAATGCACTCATTTTTAAATTTCATGTACTCTATTTTCAATAATTTTATTTTATCTACATCAAAGGCTCCTTTTACCAGTAAACTCTTCTTCACATCGCTCTTCTTATCCATACTGCTCACAATTTCCGCCCCTCCCCCTTTGTTTTTTGGTATACTCTCTTATTTTTTTTTACTCGTCTTTTACACTGTTTAATATGACGTAACTATCTCCAGGAACTCGTACTAAATACGACATTAATTTGTTGAGCACCTAATTCACTCTCATCTGTAAAAAGTTGTAAATTTCTAATTTTTGTTCGAATTAAAAGGGAGTGGTGAGTATTAGTATATACTAACTCACTATTTTGGGAACACAGTACAATCACTGCTTCTGAAAAAATGTAGCTTTAAGCAGATTATTTAAATTTTGCTATGTAAGCAAGGCAAAATTATAATAGGAAGCCTTTAGAACGAAAAATCCACTTTGCGTGTATACCATGGTATGCAGAGGGTAAAAATAGCAGTAGAATTACACCCAAATGTCTAAAACAAGTTATGGGTGACATGGTTAAAATAACTACTAAATGCTTAGAGATAGATAGATAGACTTTGCATGTAAAAAGAGTGAAACCCACACTTTACATGTTTCATGAAATGCAGACAAAAGGTCAATACGACTAGACCTTATTTAGTCGAATTAAAGCAATCGCATAGTGCCCCAAAATATTCTGCAAACAAATTGTCCGTGGTCAAAACACCAAAAACTGCTAAGCCCTTTTAATACAGTCAAAACGACCGTATACTGCCCCAAATATTTGGCAAACAAAAAGTTTGCGGGCAAAGTAGTTAAAACAACTACGATATAACTAGCTAGACTTTCCATTCAAGGGAGTGAAAACCACTCTCGACATGTCACATGGAATGCGGGCAAAAAACCAAGCGGCTACGCCCTATTAAAACGGTCAAAACGACCGTACTGCCCCAAATATTTGGCAAACAAAAAGTTTGCGGGCAAGGTAGTTAAAACAACTACAATATGGCTAGCTAGACTTTCCATTTAAGCGGAGTGAAAACCACTCTCTACATGTCATATGGAATGCGGGCAAAAAACCAAGCGGCTACGCCCTGTTAAGACGGTCAAAACGACCGTACTGCCCCAAATATTCGGCAAACAAAAAGTTTGCGGGCAAGGTAGTTAAAACAACTACGATATGGCTAGCTAGACTTTCCATTTAAGCGGAGTGAAAACCACTCTCTACATGTCATATGGAATGCGGGCAAAAAACCAAGCGGCTACGCCCTGTTAAGACGGTCAAAACGACCGTACTGCCCCAAATATTCGGCAAACAAAAAGTTTGCGGGCAAGGTAGTTAAAACAACTACGATATGGCTAGCTAGACTTTCCATTTAAGCGGAGTGAAAACCACTCTCTACATGTCGCATGGAATACGGGCAAAAAAACAAAGCGGCTACGCCCTACTAAGACGGTTAAAACGACCGTATATTCTGCAAACAAATGTTCGCGTTCAAAACAATTAAAAACAACTACAATATGACCAGCTAGACAATCCACTTAAGGTGGAATTTGCATTTCAATTAGTCTAAAAACTCTGCTCTGCGTCTACCATAGTATACGAGCTAGTATTATCAAGTCAAGGGCGGCTAACAGAAAAATTTTAATGAAATACCTTCTCATCTTCTGAAATGGATAATTAATATAATATTTCCCTTACGTGTGATTTATCTTGGATTCATGGAAATTCTTTTCTTTGGATAAATGCACTACACAAGGCACAATGATACACAAAACAAATAGGACCTGCACGTGCGGCACAAATAAATGAACTGGCTGGCTATCAATAAGTAGTAACGGACTGTTACGAAACACTTTTTTCCTTTAAACCTGTGCGCGCGTCATGTATAAGTGAGACCTACCAACATGAATCATAGAAGAACGGAGATGCGAAAAATAATTATAGAATTTATATATTTAAATTTAAAGAACAATACTTACTTTCATAGTAAGTAATAAATTGAAGAATGAAAAATTTATCAGTATTTTTACTAGATCGATTTTCGACCTTATGTACTTTAGACATAAGTGCAAAAAAAAATTCTTCTTCGTCATGACCCTAAATATCGCGATATTTTGGCACTATTAGAAATATAAAGTTTCAAACCCCAAGTGACAAACTAAAAGAATTATAGAATTTATGTTATTTAAATTTATAGAACAATATTGACTTTTATAGTAATTAATAAATTGAAATTATATCAATGTTACAGAGCATGTGCATTAAAGATAATTTCATGTAAACGAAATAACCTCGCAACATGATATCATTCAAGAAAAGTTGAATATTGGTTAAGAGTGTGTCTATAATAAACCACTTGAAGAAAAAAACATGACACATCACAACACCAAGCAAAACGATAGAAATACTTAGTAGAACTAGAAAATGTCAAGATTAAACAGAAGAAGAGAAAATAGGCTAATGATGAAAGCGATGACATATCAACAAGATCTCACCTGCGTATGAGGCTATTCTTTCCGAACATGCGCATTAGGAATAACACGGCTAATGTAAAATTTTTAATTTATTTAAATTTATTCTTTTATATCGTTTTTTGCAAGCTTTAAGCATTTTACCAAACACGTGTTGGTTGTTCTTAAATACTTCTAAAACTTTGTAAAAATAAATTCATTTGAAGCTGTTCATTTTTATAGTACCTATCTATGTAAATAGTACACAAGGGTCAGATTCGATCTGTACAATTTCAACTATGACAATTTGTTGCGGGTTGCCTAAATATGTGACGTCATACTAAAAGAGTCAATTGAGAACTGCGAAGATTTTTAATAAACTTTGGACCAGAATAGTAAATCAGATTGGCTAATTAGTCGGAGGTATTTATACTTTTTAAGTAAAATTCTAAATGATTTACTGGATGATGTTCTGCTAGAAATTCGTATAGATATGTGGTATCTTGATGAATGTGCTTATTGCCATTCATAATGCCCGAATTATTCGAGATTGGTTAAATCAGCACTTTCCTGGACGATTGATTGGTCGTAATCGTCCAGTTGCATGATTCACCCGATCGCCAGATTTCAATCCGTTCGACATTTATTTATGGAGTATACAGCTAATGCATTCTACTCTAATACGATTGGGGAACTACGAGAACAAATAAAGAATACCAGTATAGTAATCATAACAATCTGGGAATAATAAATATATTTATTTAAAAGTACTGATTACAAGGCGAATCCTGGTAAGAATGAAAAGAAAAAAATTAAATGCTGTGAACAATTATGCGTTGATAATAACGGAGATCATTTTGATATTTTGTAACTTAATTTTGTAAAATAAGTGTGAATCTACCAAAACAAAAACAACGTTGATTTCATTTTGATGAATAAAAAGTTCGTAATTTAACCATATTGTGCTCAACTAGTTTGTCAAATTTTATTATTTCTCAGTGGCAACCTAATTAATTCCGCATCTTTTTATTTATTGTTTATCAACTAAGCATTTCAATATTTGCTTCAGTGGCGGGTAACAAAAATTTAAACATAAAATAGAATATTATCCTAAAAACTAATAAGGGGTTTCCGAAAAAAATTTATAGGCAAAAATATATTGGTTGGCACTTATTTCTCGGACACTTTGTATTGTATGTACCGTATAGCACGCGTAATAGCATTTTATGTTTTGTATATTTCGTTCCCACAAACCGTTTGGTCAAAATTACATCTTCCTCATCCTGCTAAGGTAGTTAATTATTGATTATACCGAAACCCAGATTATAGTGGATTTTCTGGGCTTGTGATGTCCCAGTCACTTAAATTTACTCATGCTACGTTATGCAATTTGGGTTATTACTTGAAGCGGAAAGATAGTTCTCAGAGACAGTCAGTTGAGAAATAGAATTTCCTTCTTCCATTTTTTAAGTGTACTAAGACTGTTCTGTATCAGATCAGTCCAAATTCACAATGTAACATCAATAAAAGTATAAATACATATATTGAACAAAGAATAAGTTAAAATTTCTGCTTAACTAAAATCTCCCAAATACATAAATAAGTTATTGAAACTATTTACTATACCCTTTTTGTATTCTGTTCTATTTATAGCTTCTGTCTAAACAAACCTCGTCGGGATGGATATGATAACTTCTGTAACAATAATTTTTGTTTCCGAAACGTCAGGGATGATTCGATGTAAATAAAAACTCTGAAGTCGTTCTATATTCATTATTTATACGCACACTCCATTATTCCTGGTATGTTTTACCACAATTCCTATATCAATCATATCAATCATTTTGAAGGATATCGACAAATCTCTAATTATAAAATAATTGTCATTGGCTTTAACTCATGAAACCAAAATTGCGTTTTAAAATCGTTATTTAATATTTCCATAATATTGCATACAAGTCTGTATGAATGATAAGAGCGTTGTTATGTTTGCAGCTGGAGTGAATATGAATTAATGAAATATTTAGATATGCTAAAAAATATAACTAATGGACAAAAAAATAAAGATACTCTATCCCACTGAAAAAGCACATACTTTTTGAAATAGAATATAATAGAGGTTTATTGACCACTGATATACATGAAAATACATGTTCAGTCATATAGTCAAAGTACTTATAATTTGAGGTATACCTACACGTGTTAAAATCATTAATAGATAAAAAACTGACAATAAAAAATGTTTACAAACTTAAAAACAAAACGATTTTACAAGTCATCTGTTTGATTTTGTTGTGTTTAAAATGATTATTATCAAAGTTGTTATAAAGTCCAATTTGTAGTTTATTATTTTTTGTAATGTTAATACGGGAAAATGAAATAACAATATTCTTAGCATACCTGATATAGCGTTGATGTACGTTGCAATGTTTATACAAACATTTTTATGAATAAAAAGTAAGGATTCAAATATAAAAAGGCATGGAAGTTGTAAAATCCTAATTTTTTAAAATAAATTGCCACCTAAATTACCCAATAAACCGCAGTCTTCTGCAGAATGAAAGTTTTTGGGCACTACTAGAATTATCCCATAGGGCACTGCTATATAACGAGCGTTCAAATAAAAACGTGGTCAAGTTGGTTCTGAAAATTTGGACGTAGGGCGTAGCGTATAGCAAATGAACTTAAACGTCATCTGTCAAAGCGCTATATCGCCACTATCAATTTGAATATTTTCATTTTAAAAAGCGTTTAAAATGGTGTTTTCTCAAGAACAAAAAGTGTTTATCATAGAGTCCTACTTTAGAAATGGACGCAAGATTGGTGGAATATGGAAGTATTCTATTGAGGAATGTTTCATAGAATTTCAAAATCAATTTCCCGGCGTTGTTGAGTACAAAATTTTTCAAAGTGCAGTTCAGCGTTGTGTTAATGTTTTTCGTGAAACGGGCAGTGTAACAAGAAAAGAAGGAAGCGGCCGACCTAAAAAGCGGACTGAAGAATTAAAAGAAAATGTCCAACAAATAATGGAAAATGCGCCAAGAACTTCTGTACGTGTTTTATCACAAATGGTGGGAGTATCAGTCGGTACCTGCCACACAGTGTTAAAAAAAGATTTGCGTTTGTTCTCCTATCGTTTAACTTGTCAGCAAGAACTTCATGAAGTTGATTTTCCGCGACGGGCTGTATTTTGTGAATGGTTTTTAAACAACTACGGTGAACTTCATAATATCACCTTTTTTTCTGATGAAGCCTGGTTTCATTTAAGTGGTTACGTAAACTCACAGAATATGAGAATGTGGTCTTCTGAAAAACCAGATAACTTTTTTGTCGAGGGCCCTCTACACGCTCAAAAAATTGGAGTTTGGTGTGCTCTCAATCGAAGGAGGATTTATGGACCTATTTTTTTTAATGGTACTCTTACTGCGCAAAGGTATAGAGAAGAAATTATCGCTCCTTTTGTTAACCAGCTGGAAGAAAACTTTTACTTTCAACAAGATGGCTCAAGGGCACATACGGCAGGCGAGACGATGAATATGTTGAGGGAAGTTTTCCAAAATCGACTAATAAGTTTCAATGCTGAACACGAATTTCCACCGAGGTCATGTGATATTACACCGTGTGATCTCTTTTTGTGGCCTTACCTTAAAAACACTATTTTTGAACTGCCTATTCCTGATTTAAACCATCTGCAGGCTCGACTTATAGACAAGATTCGTGAAATTAACAATACCCCGAGCATCTTAGAAAATGTCTTTAATTCTTTGAGGAACAGGTGTGAAAAGTGCTTGGAACAAGGAGGGGGACACTTTCAGCAGCTGCTTTAATTTATTGTTATAACAAGGAGGGGGACACTTTTCGCAGCTCCTTTAATTGTTTGTTATTGTTATCACGATTATTGTTTGGCATAAAGTTATATAGTCATTAACGTTATTGAAACTGACAGCTGCTATACAGCTCGTTGAGAAATGAGGTTAAGTTGGTCGCTATAAGCTACTCCCTACGTCCAATGTGTCAGAGCCAACTTCGACCACGTTTTTATTTGAACGTTCGTTATATGTCTAATGACTATGAACTAAGGGGTAATACACCAGTCTCATTACATTATCATCAACTGAAGGCCGCAGCTGTATGAACAGGTATATTTGTGTAGAGAGTTTTGAACATAGGCTATCAAGTTTGGACTATAATCTCGAGTAACACCTAAATCCTTTATATCCGATTTGGATTGAGTTTTAATAGAGGTAAATGTTAGGTGTTGTGGTTTGGGATTTTGGTTCACTTTATTCGCTGAAAATGAAGTTTCCACCGCGGTGAAACTACCCGAACTCATATCTCTAATAGCACGAGACAACAGTGTTGCGTCATCAGCAAAGACGATAGATACAATAGGAATATTGACGGGTAAGTCGTTGATGTATATCAGGAAAATATAGGACCTAGTACTGACCCTTCAGGTACATCAGTACATATAAGAAGTAAGGTAAATTGTGTGCTATTTATACTGACATATTGCTGCTTGTCTGTTAAGTAAGATTGGAAAAGTTGTAATTCATTATTACGAATACCGTAATATCCAAAGTTTTGCAAATAAAAAAATATCGACATTAACGCAATCAAACGCCTTCGAAAGATCACAAAAAGAAGCATAAGTAACAGCATTATTTTTCAAAACCATTAACGACTTCATTAGTAACTGCTAAAAGAGTTTTGATGATAGAAAAACCCTCTGCAAGCAAATTCTAAAGGAGACAATATGGATTTAACTTCCAAATAAGCAAGTAGTTTTTCTTTTATAAATAATATTGCAAATCGTCAAATAAATTAACTCCTTTTTTTACCTCAACTATCGATCAAAATTAACAAAACCTTCAGCCATGGTACTATAATTAATGCATTTCTGCATTTTAAGGATTGCTGTATTTTATTTTTAAACAACAATTTACTGGTAAGTCTGTGGACATATTTTATACAAAAGCTAATAATAAATTTTTACTTTAAAATTCTTCATTGCGGCTATCAAAAACGTTTTAAGACTTAATACAAAATATTTTAAAATATCGTGCTACGAAATATTTTAATACATGTTTTCTGTCGTAATTATGTTGTTATAAGACATATTTTAAAAGCAAAAAAAACGTATAATTCATGATAATTATCATGTGACTAGAAGCTGTATCGAAAAGTACATAAATTTACGTTTTTATTAAAAATATGTTTAGTTTAGTTTTTAGTTTAGTTTAGTTATATGTTTTTTTATTAAAAATATGGTAGGTTTATTATTTTATAATTAACTTAATTTATTAATTTTCTAACTGATGTATCTCTTCTAATGAGATATTGTAATTTATTACAAAATCTAAACGTGAATTTAGATGAAATGAAGTATTAAAAGTACATATTATTATTACATCATCTTCAAAATTGGTAATCTGGTATCGAGTTTTTAACGTAAAATTATTTTTTTGCAATTTGAGATTTATTTATGGTGTGTAACTGAGATTAAATTGAAAACGTTTGTCAAAAGTGAAATGAAATATCTAAACAATGGTACTGATAAAAAATAGAATTCTGTATTGTTAAAATATGACGGAATATAACAATTTTTTATATAAATCCTAAGATCTTCTATCGCACCCTGCCTGATAACTGGACATTAAAAAAATATCCTACCGCGCGTTATCTGCCCACTTTCGATTTATAAGGATTATAACTTTTTTAAGCTAAAGCGAAAAATGATGTTTGTAATTTATTACATAATAACAACAAAAAATGGCCCTACATTACGGCACATAAATCACGCCCTTCGTACACACTAAGCGGGTACAATATTTCTAAATAATTTGTCGTGCATTACGCTCACGAAATGATGATAAATCGTATGATCTACATTTCTCTGGAGGTTCCTTAGAATTTCAGTTATCTCAACGCGCCAGAAGTTAAACAAACGATCTGATTAAAGCAATCGAACAAGGCGGATTCCTCGTTTGAAATTTTAACTAGTTAAATTTGTCCCGAGAAATTCGTTAGCCCGGGCAATAATGAAGAATTGCAAGCGACATTTACTTTATGAGATCTTAACTGACGTAAATGGAGAGTTTCTACTAGATGGATCAGGGAAATGATGTATGAAGCTGGATAAATACTTTCTATGCAAAAAAGCAAAACAAAATTAGATAATTTTCAAAAAATTAATCGGTTGCACAGGTCTACCACTTTGAAAGGTTCGAAAGGCTTTTTTGGGCGTCTTAGTATTTTCCGTCACACATAAACATATTTTTGATATTATGTCACACCTACAGATATTTTTTTACACAATTTTCTCCAAGATATTATCAATTAAAGATTAGTTGATTGCAGTATGAAATTAATTACCTTCGGTTCATTTCTAAAATAGATGCAAAACTTTCTAATCAATGTTTGTTTAAGTTTCAAAATTTTAATCATATTAACTAAAAATCTATATATTTTTCATGATTCGGACCGCTGAATTAAAGTGTCTCCTCGCCTCTTAATATTGAAGTACTTGATTAACAGCTGGTAAACATCTAGGCTATAGCTCTAGATTTTCAAAAATATTAGATTATAGGGTTCGCATATATCTGAATATATTTAACGTATTTGTGGACAAGCTAGTTGGATTAATAATGTATCTAATTTAAGGCAAAAATTCACTGTCTTAGTTTAATTATGTCGACCAATGCCGGAGATACTGGAGTCGCTATCACTAGAAGTCACAGAATTACAGTTACCCAAATAAATAAAAAAAATAACTACAGAAATTGTTTGTTGAAAATGCTTTAAATACAGTGTAAACATCAAAAGCTAAGAAAACTATCTGAAGAATAGCACAGGAGCACAACTTCTAAAGAAAATAAAAATTTGTATGCCAATGATCTTTCAAACTTTTGATGATTGCATTAAATTTTAAATTGTATTTTGAAAAAAAATCGGCAATTAAATGCACTCATATAATTTGCGAAATACTTAACAATTAGTAGTATCGGCATTCTCGTGTTTTTAATGACAGGAAATTTTTGACTTTCATTTATTTATATAAAAATAAAAATAAAAATAAAAATAAAAATAAAAATAAAAATAAAAATAAAAATAAAAATAAAAATAAAAATAAAAATAAAAATAAAAATAAAAATAAAAATAAAAATAAAAATAAAAATAAAAATAAAATTAAAAATAAAAATTAAAATTAAAATAAAATAAATAATTAGCCTAAATTTTAACTTTGAGAGATTTGAATATACAGGGTGTCCGGAAAGGTCTTGTCAGAAATGAAGGGGTGTACATGGAAGTTCAAAATAGTTGTAGTAGTTCATAATTTTTTTTTCCTGTCTTACTTCGTTGTGGAGTTATTCGCCTTCAAAGAAATAAGTTTGAAAAACAAATTGCAATTATAACTTCTAAGTCGTTACCATGACAACAATGAAATTTGGGCAATTAAAGTAAATCGTGGTAATGTTATTTTCCAAGTTTAAACGGATATTCAATATGTCTGGATTATACAGGAGCAGAAGAAATTATCCATTTAAATTTATACATCTTTGGCAGTGGTGCCAAATTTAAAAATTTCCTTTCATAGTTCGATTCCGCTCTTACTTTATTAAAAAAAAAGGTATACTATATGTCAGTCGATATCTTGTACCGTTTTTGAGAAAATCGAATTTTATTAACAACATACATTTATTATATCAAAAATGGGATTTTTTGTAAAAATCTTGGTTTAAAAAAAAGGACTTGTTAAGTGAGATGTTCAATATGCGCACCTTGCCTGTGCTGTACTCAAAATATCATGTGGTGATCATTTCTAATGATGTCGGCGTATGTATGCGATTTAATAATTCTTCCCTACTATTTATAGGAGTTTGATAAACAAGACTTTTAAGATGGCCCCAAAGAAAAAAATCGAGAGGATTAATATCGGGAGACCGAGGCAGCCATCTATCGGTACATGTGGTATTTAAATAAGGCCTTACTGCCCTGCTAAAATGGTGTGGTGCACCATTGGGCATAAGCCACATGTTCTTCCAATAATGGGTTAAGGTGTTCTTGCAGTAAATCCATTCCATTTAAAACATCATCATTGATATGTGGTCCCACTAAGTAGTTTCCAATTATTCCCATCCATACATTACCGATTAATTGTTGTTAGTGTTTTGTCCGAATAATAGCTTGAGGGTTTTCGTCACTTCAAATATGCAAATTCTATTTGGAAAGCGATTGGCGTAAATCTTCAGAAGCAAGTTCGTACATTATATGAATATCTGCAAATTCTTCATAGCTAAAATCCTCCATTATTTTGAATCAAAAATGGTGTCAAAATGATTATGAAAAATCTAATTGCTAATTATACATACTTGTTGACGGAAGGGTAAACCGCTCCCTGAATTCCGTACAAAAACTTCTCTATACCACCTCAAACTTCCTCGGACCTTCTCTAGACTTCTTCGTAATTCCTCCACATAAATGTTTAACATTCTCCGCATTTTTCTACCACGATTAACCTCAGTGATAACCATTTTTGTTCAAAGGCCAGTTTTGAGATTTGTAAGGATGAAAATGTGAGATATTTCCCTCCCTGATGCACTAAAACCCAAACTTTTATCGTAAATACGATCAATAGTGTTTTGTTTAAGTGTCTATAAGAGCGTAATTAATATAATACAAAATATCTTTTCAATCCTAGAAATTGGTCAGGATCTAGCGGTGTTTTCGTGACTATTGCTCATTTGCCATGTTCCCCGACTTCCTTAGGAATTCCTTTCAACTTCCTCAACTTCCTTATAACTTCCTCCAACTTCTTTCCGACTTCCTGGGGACATGTACAAAAACTTCCCCAGCGGTTTACCCCTCGATGTTGACAGTCAGCTTAATTTTCAAGATTTTTACTAAAATGTTAGTATATCATTTTTAATACTATACATGTATGTTGTTAATGAAATTCGATTTTCTCAAAAACGGTACAAGATATTGACTGATATGATGGTTTTAGCAAAGTGAGAGAGAAATCTAACTATGAAAGAAAAATGCCAAATTTAGCAGCGCTGTCAAAGATGTATACATTTAAATGGATAATTTCGTCTGCTCCTGAATAATGTATGTATGTATGTCGGGGTGGTAGTGGAAAATTGATTTTTTACTGCGGCACTTAGGCCTTATTAGGCCCCTTGTACACCCCCTTCATTACTCGAGTACTTTTCTTCAAACCATCCTATTACTACTCGGGTGGCTTGGTGGCAAAGTCTCGTACAATTTTTATGTATGATAGCAATGGTCTTGAGTTACAGATATTTATTGCTCTATTCTCATTACGTCCCCGAGCTTGCCTTAGGTCACCCATCCAAGTTCCAGCCTGCGTCCGTGATACTTACCTCGGCCGATCGAAATCCATCGGCCAAGACACCCGGCTAGGCGGTTCCCGCTCCTGAATAATCCAGGCATATTTATTATAGGTTTAAACTTGGAAATTAACATTATCATGAATTACTTTAATTGCCCAAATTTCATTGTTGGCATGGTAACGACTTAGAAGTTATAATTGGATTTTGCTTACAAACTTCTTTCTTTGAAGGCGAATAACTCCACAACGAAACCCGATAGGAAAATTTTTTTATGAAGTAGGTACTACAACTATTTTGAGCTCCCCTGTATCCCCTTCATTTTTGACATGATCTTTCCAGACACCTTGTATATTTTTAAACTTAATCGCAATACTAGAGTCGCAAGAAGAATAAGGAAACCTGAGTAATTTATTTTTTGGAAAAAATTATATAATTTTTTGATTATACATATAGAGCATTTCTTGGAGATAAAATTATAGTATCTAACAAATCTATTTTTTATTTATGAAAAAAGTACCTTTATTTAGGTGTACAAAAATGTGTGAGTTGTTCGTTATCTATAACATATTCTAATTTCAAATATTTTTGATACCTAGGTACTTTTCTAGAAATTAGTTCCTCAATAATTCATTATTTTCGGGTATTTCAGATTTTTCCTCGGATATGATATATCCGGACGTAGGTACTGATAAATCATCTGATAGCTATTTTTCCTACGTCCAGAAAAGTTTGTATAAATAAACGATCGGGGGTCGTTTCGCGTTATCGATCAAATGGAAATTAGGTTGTATTTTTACGCACCAATTCATAACCAATAAGCTGCGAGCATAAAAGATTATAACCCATAACCCCCCAACTATATTGCATGGGATGTGGTACGTGAGGCTAGAGACGCTTTTAGATATATGGAAGTAAACAAACTTCACGTTTCTATTAGAAATTCAGTGCATCGTTATTTCTTATAGTTCAATGGGTCTGGAGTTATTATGATCAGCTTTATTATTCAGAAATGTAAATTCTCTTCGTTTTTTGTTAAAATATGCAGGATTTCCATTTAAAGTCTGTACTTGCATATTTTTTATGTTCCCAACAAAATGATAATGTTTTCTAAATAGTACAATATTACACATTTAACAATTACAAAGAATGATTGTCCAGTACCTACATTTTTATTCAAATGATAAATGTTTCTTTATATTTTTCAAATATATTCATCTTACTCGAAACGCCGGAAATAAGATAATACATTTTGAATGATCATACGAATTATATTTACTGAAAGCCATATGATTTATATTTCGTGTCTGCAGAACTGCAGTGTCACGTTCGTTGACATACACTGTAAAATATTGCTTATATGGACGAAATTGACTTTTTATTACCTTTTGTCATTGATAAGTATAGGCGTTTAGTAAATGATCATGCACATAAAATTAGACTGCAAAACGAGAATTATTTATTTCAAAGTATCTCAATTATTTCATCATTAAGATACAGGTATACATAGAGTGTAACAGAATATACCTATTGAAAAAATTTAATCATTCACCGCATGTTAATTTCAACCTTTTACAAAACAATCGACAAATTGTATTCGATTATCTCGAAAACGATTAACTTTATTTATTATTTTTTTCGTTTACTTTAAATTTTTCTTCTAGAAAATAGTATTACTTTTTGGAACACTGTATCTCGAAAACTCAAATATCAAATTTTTGTTTTGTCAAATTACATCACCCCACTATAGATTATAACATTTCTTGTTTCATTTATCATGTTGTTTGTACATTTGATTTATCCACTTATCGAAGAATTTATTAATTACAGTAATATAAAATATGTAAATTTAGAAAATGAACACATTTTTATTTGTTGAGCGATGTATTTTTACAAATTTAATCACAATAATGATGTGTGTAACTTATTTTTACATAATTTTTTCCTTGCATAAAATAGAGATTATAAAAATTCTATATACTTGTGCTTTGAATTTCAACGTATAAAACATTTTCTGTTAATACACCTAGATGGTTAAAACGGACGTTATTTTATTATGCTATGGTAAACGCAGAGAAAGATGTTACATTTTAAATATTTTGCTTTATGGTTGAATCCTTAGGAATTCTTTTTCCCTGAGGACTTTTTAATAATTTAAATAAAATTCCTACACCGCCTCTATGGAGGGGAGGAAGATTAGTAAGATGCCTTTCCTTGAACACGAGGAAACTTCCAGAAAATCTTTGACGTAGACGTAAACTCTCATAATGGTACAAAGTCAGGTACGCAGGTTTAGATTTATAATAGAGGATATCCATTTCTCAAGGAGACTATAATATTCATCTTCCTCAGCTAGAAGTTAAATTATTTCTGGGTAAATTCTCGCCGGGATATTAATTATTCTCCTTAAATTAATTTGCCCAGTGTTTATTAAAACCAAGATTGAGTGCTTGCGGTTTTTGAATACCTTATGCTAATTAGCAGCTGTTCATATACGCTAATAAAATACAATAAACAACGGAACTTTTAACAAGAAATCTTGGAAAAGTTATGTAAATACCTCTAGGATATACGCGTTCTAAGTTTTTCTTTGTAAAATATGTTGCGTTCTTTGTTGCATGGCCAGTGGTATGTTCAATCCATTAGGATAAAAATATTACCAAATAAAAGGACTAAAGTGCCATCTACCATTAAAAAACGTTTAACTTAACTATACTCGTGCAGTTATATTAAAGACATTTTCATGTTTATATTTATGTATAATTTATGTAAAGTGCCTAGATTTATTTTTAGTGTGTATCCAAAATCGCCAAAAAAAAAACCTACATTTCTTGTTAATCAGTTGTAATATAAAATTTTATTTAAAAACTTTATGTATCAGAGAATAAATAAATAAAATAAAATGTTATAAAAATTTTGGAAAAAGTTTGAAAACTTAAAAATCTTCAATAAATAATATATTTTTATATACAGGGTTCCACCTAAGAGGGATTCTGTAGTTTATTAAATGTACATGGTGCTTAAAACTTACCGTTTTCGAGATAATCAGTTGTTTTTGAAAAATATCACGATTTCAGCTCTCTAAATGAGGCTAGATAACGTCTAAACCGTAAGATTTCGAAACCTGCAGTTTTCAGTTTTCACGTTTTGGCATAAATTACTCTTATCTTATCATCTGTGAGCAAAACGTGTACGTTATTCAGACTCGGAAATACTGAGACCTACATTTAATAATCTTACGAGTTGAAAAACTTTTTTTTTCAAATTTCTCACATTTTATCAAGCCTGGGATGACAGTGTCAATATTTACTGGCATGTTTAAGAAGTGGTTTGACAAACAAAAGTAAACTACTAATAACAACTAGAACAAAATGGAAAACGAAACAAACTGAAACTCGGAACACAACAAGGAGAAGAGTACTTTGAATTGCTCGAAGTGTTCTCCATTTTGATTAATACACAAACGAATTCGGATTTTAAAAGATTGTTCAACATTGGTCCGCATGTCTGGCGTAATTTCTTGAAATGCTACTGTAATGCGCTGCTACATATATTCCACGGCAGTTGGTAGTGTAACGTAAACTTTGCTTTTTATAAATCCTCATAAAATGAAGTCGCAACTTGTCATATCTGGACACCCTGAATAACCCAGTCATTATAGACCTGAAAGAGCCTGTTTCGGGAAAAAAATACTATTAAAAGTTTCTCTACGGAATAGTGTTCGGAAACCTGTTATAAATAAAATATCAAAAAATCAACTCGAGGGTAGTTGGGAAACTTTGTTTTAACAGTGGTCAAATTTATGGAAAAGTGGTTTTTTGACTCATGTAAAAAAACTATTATTCACAGCGAAAAAAAGTTTATACAAAAAAGGTAGGTATTAAATAAGCCTATAAATTGAGAAAAGTCCCATTAAATTCCGATAATTTGTTTATGCACACGAGCTCAAAAATGGTCGAAAATTGCTGTTTTTTTCAATTGCAAATAATTAATGCAATTTTCATCGCAGACACTTGTAATTCAGGATTTTTGAGGCTTTTTACACCCTTAATAAGTGGTAAAAATTTCAGCCCGAAAGCTTCATTGGTTTGGCGTTGGCGGAATTTGTTATCTAAGATGCTATTTTCAATTCATTTTTCCCAAGCTCACAGGCGTTGTAGGGTTTCGATCATTAGTTGTTTTCGTACCTAAATAGTTGTATTGACATATGCATTTACTAAGAATTTAGTTTTTCAAATTTAATTTGTTTAAAAATGACTTTGAAAAAATGTTAATATTTATTAAATTGTTAAGATAGGTAATTATTATAAAATAAAATAGTAACCTCTATACTTTAGTTTTCTCGAATTTAAAAAAAAAATCGTAAGTTGATTAGAAGCTGAGATAATTTTTTTTATTTAATCGCAGTGACCTTAATTATTAATATTAAGAGCCGAAATTGCATTAATTATTAGCAATTGAAAAAAGCGGACATTTTCGACCATTTTTGAGCTCTTGCGCATAAACAAATTATCGGAATTTAATCGGACTTGTCTTATCTTACAGATTTATTTAATACCTACCTTTTTTGTATAAACTTTTTTCTCTATGAATAACAGTTTTTTTACGCGAGTCAAAAAACCACTTTTCCATAATTTTGACCATTGTTTTAACAAAGTTTCCCAACTAGTCTCGAGTTGATTTTTTGATATTTTGTTTATAACACGTTTCGGAACAATATTCCGCAGAGAAACTTCTAATAGTATTTTTTCCCCGAAAAATAGCTATTATGACTGGCCTAACTAACCTCAATTTAAAATAGACACTTGCTATCATTGATTTTTTATTCAGTAATAAAAAAAATAATGTGGGAGACTTAAATATGAATATATCACTTCATAAAACTGTATTTAGTATTGGCAAATAATGCAGGGATTCTCTATTATAAACTATGCATTTCGGGTAAAAATTATACATTTATAATTAATTTGAATTAGTTTAATACTTTTAAATTAATAAATAACAAAAGTTAAGAGGAATAATAAAGAAAATTGACAAGAAGATAAACGCAATTCCAAAGAAAATTAACAACAAATGAAATGAAACGCAATAGTACTTTCGATATTTATTAGATACTTCTAAATATTTGTTTTAAAGTTACCTGTAATGTACTAAAAGTTTGAAACTCTTCACCAATGTCACGGCGCCATTGATATTCCTGATTACTAAGTTTGACTAACCTTAGGAGGCAATAAAATCTCTAAAAGTTTATATATGTGATTCGCAACTTTGTTACTTTATAAAAGAGTAAAATTTGCCATATTCTTGGATCTGTAACCCAGTTTCCTTAAAATAATTTTATAGAAACATATTTTCCAGCAAAGTATATTTCGGTATAGTAAAGGTTCTTTAGAAAATAAAATATGGTAATATTTGTCGGCAACGTATAAAATTTAACAAAAGTAGTGTATTTGTCAAATTAGAGTTTAGAACATGAAAAAAATATATATAATAAAGGAAGAATGATTACAATTTGTATTTAATAAATTACACAGCCCCACAAAAAACAAAAAAAATGGCAGGTCCGAAAGACAAGACCATGGTATCCATATGGTTTTGGGGTCGCTGAATCCGAATCCGATGTCCGTTTGACACGATTAGCTCTGGTTTAAGGTCAGTTCAAGGTCAAATGTAGAAAATCAATTGTCAACAACCTAAACCTAGGTATTTATTTTTCAACCTATGAATCGTTTTTGAGGTCGCTGAATCCGAATCCGGTGTTCGTTTGTCGCGATTAGCTCTGGTTTAAGGTCAGTTCAAGGTCAATTGTAGAAAATCAATTATCAACAAACTAAACCTACGTATCTACACGTTTTTGGAGTCGCCGAATCCGAATCCGGTGTCCGTTCGACTCGATCAGATCTGGTTTAAGTTCAGTTCAAGGTCAAATGTAGAGAATCAATTGCCAACAAAGTAAATCTACATATCTATAAGTTTTGGGGGTCGTTGAATCCTAATCTGATGTCCGTTTGAAGCGTTCAGGTCTATTAAATCCTTTCTAATAGAAATAGATCAGTCAACATACGAAAGATACTTATATAAATATTTTGGTTTTAAACCTAAGTGAAAAATTTGATTGGGTTTGAGCAGAGAGTTTCACCAAGATATTAAAGGAGGGAGAAATTTGGATGGCAATGAAACTATCACTAATATTGCTAGTGATACTAGTGATGACGAATATATTCCATATCACGTTGCGAAAAAGACAGGAACAATATCACAAAAAAAGTAAATGATGTTCGAGATTTGGGCCTGGCAGAGAATAGAGCAGTGTTCCTAATATCATGGCTAAAAAAATACTAAGCAAGCCGGAAAAGTGAAAGCTTTTTACTATCAGTACAGAGATCAGGAATATTTTTCTAACGATGAAGAATTTTCCTTAGGTTACTACAATGATATTGTTGGATAAATCACTGCAAACATGGATGTTATAAACCAACGCACATTGAAATAAGAGTGCCATATTTTGAGGACAGTCTTACATAGTATCAAATACGATCAACATAAATGACTTTACATTTGACCTTGAACTGAACTTCCAGATCTGATCGAGTCAAACGAACACCGGATTCGGATACTCCAAAATCGTATAGATACGTAGGTTTAGTTTGTTGACAATTGATTTTTTACATTTGACCTTGAACTGACCTTAAACCAGAGCTAATCGCGTCAAACGGACAGCGGATTCGGAATCAGCGACCCTAAAAATGTATAGATACATAGGTTTAGTTTGTTGACAATTGATTTTCTACATTTGACCTTGAACTGACCTTAAACCAGAGCTAATCGCGTCAAACGGACACCGGATTCGGATTCAGCGACCCCAAAACCATATGGATACCATGGTCTTGTCTTTCGGACCTGGCACTTTTTTTTTGTGGGGCTGTGATTATTATTAATTAATAAAAACACGTAGGTATTTCCTGTACCCTTTCACACATAATAATTTGAAGTAAAATTTCACTCTAGATCATTGGTTATTTTAACGCCACAGTAGTTAATGTAGAATTATATCATACAGCAAGCATGTAATACACTTCTCAAATATTGCATTATCTCGAGCGTAGACCTATCGGTTTGTCATTGTTCGTTGTAAACGAATCATTAATATTGGACTTATCGTTACCAGTACTAGCCCTGCAATGTTGGTTGCATAAGTTCGGCGGTCACGTGGCTTGTAAACATTTATGAAGACATTGTAGCATAAAATCTAAATAATTCACCAAAAACTTTTTCAAAATATATACATTTTAGCAAATTTGTAATTATATATATTGTTTCCCATAACATATGAAAAAATTTCTCGTGGTTCAATAAAATTGTGTACGTGAAAGCTAATAGTACACCAAAAAGCCTACTACTTAAAAAACTATTTTTTTTAATTTTAGTTAATTTATTCGTGCAGATACAAATCCATCAGTATGCACTTTGAAAAATATTGGGCGTCTATGAAAGGGTTCCCGTTGCACAACAATGAGTGAAAAGAAGCCTTTCAAATGTTAAATCTCTTATCTGCTGTATAATATCGTCATTAAGTAACGGGAAATTCTATTTCTTCCATCCCGGCCCGGTTCCGATTACTGTGTGCCACTCGGTTTTCGTTCAAATTTAAAGAGATAAAAGCTCCCTGTTTTTACGCGGGGCTGGGGCGATCATTACTTTCAAATTATCCGCTCTTCACTGTCAGGTCGAAATGTAAATGTACAAAGTGTAAATAGCTCAGTGGTGGAGCAGATAAAATTTTATGGAGGCAGTTAGCGGTTACCCCGAGGTTGTGCGGGTAGATTCAACAACTATCGTAATCATCTCGTGAAGTTAAATATGCCATTAAATGCTTCCATTTCACATTGTTAGACGAGGATACCGTTTCGCTACTTAATCTAGTCGCGTTCGGAAGTTGTGTGTTTAAGAGTTGCAAGCTACCCTCCCTACAATTCCAGATTCCAGATGCATCAGCATAACTTAAGTGATACGCACAGCTCTCACAGAAGCCTTAGAGGCTCTTCTGTTACTTCCAAAACTACACATATAGACATAAAGAGTAGAGACCTGTGACGAGAAAGGAATCATTATGGTGCCAGGCCAGGAGCATCATTTGAATTGTTACTGGACTTTTAACGGTTCATGGATATAACTTTATATTAGAACATTTAGTCTAAGAGCTAGCACAAGATGCTGGTTATGCGGACACGAAGGCGAGGATTCCACCTTTGTTACTGTGCTTACTTAATGCTGCCCTGAGGAGCAGCATTTCAGAGCGTCAGAGAGACTCCAGCAGACTAAGTGCATGTCTTCGCACGTAGCGTAAAACTCTTATTTGCGGCATGCACAATGGGTCATAAGACCTGAGTTCTACGAGTAGTTGCGCCGTGTTCCACAACAATATAAATGATATTCTTTTGCCCAAAATGCACTTAAACATGACAGAACACGTGCATTACTACGTGGGACTCCAGATGGTAGTGTTTATATTAAATATTTTTCAATATTTTCAAGCACGAATAAACTAGGTACTGTTTGAACAAGTTTGATTTTTCTTAATTTTTCTTTTTTGCATGATTTCAGTAGAGTATAGATTCATTTTGAAGATGCTGCAATAACCGCCAACATTCTTTCTTTATCCATAAACACCTCGAAAAAGCAAACTCTTATATTATTATATCACAGTCACATATTGGAGATCTAGGGGTAGAACTAGGGGTATATGTTTTTATAAAAGTACAGAAATATAATACATATTATTTAACATATTAATGTTGTTGTTAATGTTTAACATGTTAATGTTACATGTAACATGTTAACACATAATATGTAGAAATATTTATTAGATACCTATATTATATTATTTTAAATGGGAACGTATATATTATGCTGATGAGCATGAAACACGATTAAACACAACACAATACGTGTTATTATTTAACAGTCCCAGGTTTTTATTAACAATTTTTAGACTCGGAAACTGCTTTTTCTTCGTATTCGCACCTACGCAAATTTATTGAATGCTTTCAGTACTCTATAGATTCATGGTGAAGAACAAACAAGCAATGATATCTGACATTATTCATCCTCATCTAACAAGTATTTTTCCTAGTAACAACTTCCATATTCTTTGTATAAAGATTTATAAAACATTAGTATATATGAAACCTCAAAATAGTATCGACTTACACGCTGTGTAGTGCTGCATCGTGATGTGTTAACGTGTCAACACGTCACATGTGAATAATGTGTCCTAAGTTTAACACGACACAGTAATATGATCAGCCTATCGACTGTGCCATGTGATGCGTTGACACGTGTTGGGAATGTGTTCTAAACTTTATTCTTGATAAAAGTCAATAATTTTTCAAGTTGTATACATTTCACTTTTGACAGGTGAATCCAAATACCTTTGTGTTTTATAGGCAGATTTATGGAATGGATTATCATAAAATAAAAATGTACGATGTCTCGTATACAAATATTCCCGGATAAGTGGAGGGTGGAGGCAATAACGGAGAGAATATATCATTGTATCATTCCTGTAACCCTGAGGGGTTATTTCTTGATTTCTATCCGCTATGACTACCGCTATGACCAGTATCATAACGGTATTAACTGACAAAAGAGTTTACTATTAACTTCTCGAAAGGGAGTTTATAATTATCATTACACTTTAATTAATACTTAGAAATGTTGTACGTTCAGAGAATGAATACCAGACACTTACCGTATGACGCTCATGTACAAGGTAATCCAGTGGTTGGTTGTGTAGGGTGACACTTAAGTTGGAAGAACAAGAAAGATACACCAAAACTTCCAGGAAGGGTTTTAATAACAATAAAAAAACAAAACAAACAAACAAAATAACGACACAACGGGCTGGAACAACATTATTAATTAATTTATTGACACGCGACAGCGTACCGAGATTCAGAGAATGCGCGATCCATAGCAAAATTTGGAATGACTTTATCCATTATTAAATTAACCCGAGACTCTAAAACTAAGTAGACTGCTCAATGTGAAACCCAAGGAAAAACTGCCTGTTTTTCGGAGATCTCTCCTGAATTCGACACCTCACTTCGACACGCCCATTTCTTGGGTCCAGACGTTACTGTTCTTATCCTACTGGCGGAAACCCTAAATATCGGGACGCTTTAGCATAACTATGCCACGTTAATAGTTATCTAATGGACAGAATTTACATTCATATAAATAATTCTGTGACTAACTGGACTTACAAGTAACCCTAGCCTTCGCCTAGTGACTCCGTGTAGCAATCCGGGACGGATTAGTCAATCTCATTTAATCTATTCTTATAGCTTGGAAAATCCGCCTAAAAATCAGATATTTGATTTATTATTATTTTTCTAACAACTTATTCTTGGAATTCCTACGTCCTTTGGAATGTATTTCGCGCGTTATTTGAAATATTGATTTTTCTCTTTATACCAGATGCTCAACACATGGCCCCGACAGTCTAAGTGAACTTGTTAAAAAATGCTGTTAAATTTTATGAAGCCTTCTCCGAAGGACGGTTGTGGCGACGCTAAACCTACTTGAAAACCCTTAACTTTTCGATAAATTAGTGTTGACTGAAACATTTTACTTTTTGGCCCATCCGTTCCGAGAACTAATAAATAAATTACCAGGCGTACCGGCTTTTGTTACATTCCCAACACAAAATCTAGACTCCTCGTATTATTATTGCTAAATGATAAATTATATATAATCTTTAAAACTGTTGATCCTACTAAAATGCATAAACTACTTTCAACAAAATTTCACGGAAATTACGTTGCATCATTGTCAGTCTACCCTAATCTGTAAAACGAATAAAGGATATTGTTTTGTCAGGCTCCCTGATGGAAATTCTGTTTAACCAGATCGATATCCATCTTCTGATATGCATACATTTTTGATATCCATTATTCTCATAACAGGTTTTCATATAACTCTTATCGTTTATAGTGTAACGTATTTATCGTTTGAAATTATTAATGTATTATGGAAAGTGATTAGATTTACTTCATTTTAAGTATTTATATTTATAAATAATTTATCTTTTTTTGGGCATTATTATTGAAATTATTGAATTCATTTAGTATCTGTAAAAAGGGGAAGTGAATAATTATTTCAGTGATCAGGAATTTGTATTCATTATAAACGTATATAGATCGATATCCATCTTCTGATATGCATACATTTTTGATATCCATTATTCTCATAACAGGTTTTCATATAACTCTTATCGTTTATAGTGTAACGTATTTATCGTTTGAAATTATTAATGTATTATGGAAAGTGATTAGATTTACTGCATTTTAAGTATTTATATTTATAAATAATTTATCTTTTTTTGGGCATTATTATTGAAATTATTGATTTCATTTAGTATCTGTAAAAAGGGGAAGTGAATAATTATTTCAGTGATCAGGAATTTGTATTCATTATACAAACGTTTCCATTTGAATATTTTTGTAAGATGTAGTGTTGTAGTGTGCATCACACTTTAAAAAATAAAAGATCAAAGATAAAGTGGAAAAAAATCAAGAAAAAAAAATAACATTTCTAAATTATAATTATGATGAAATACTAAAAATTCTTTACAAAAACGTATTGGTGAACTTGTAGAAGAACGAGTCGTTACTTTTATAGATTTATAATTTGTAGTTTGAACATTTTTTGAAAAACCGAAATAAATTTTATAGATCCTGAAGATATATAGAAGTTATATCAGAGTTAAAAGGAACAGGATTTCTAAAAATTAAGCCCTTTTGTAACTTTATCAAGCTTGCAAAATTAGCACATTTCGTAAGAAATTCATCAAATCGTACTATAAGATAATCTACAAGTATATTTTCTAAGTGACTTAATTTAAAGTACAACCAAATATGTTTTTAATGTTTGTGAATGTGTTCCAGTAGTTAAAAATTGAAAAGATAATATTAAAATAGAAACGGCCTTCTAATAATTCCCTCCTAGAAGCTTTACCCAAACTCAACGACAAATATTTACCCTGTCAGACTTTTCTTTTGTGAGTCTTCCAACAAAAGAGAGATGATTAATAAATATACTTTCGTATCCAGATCGTTTTTTCATTACTTATATAAAATTCTATGTATGCAAAAACTTGGGCTGTGAATTTTATATCTAGTATGTACTGTACATGTCATATATGTGACATATATTATTCACGTAATATGTTTGGAGTAGCGTATGTTACACATCGATAATTGAATTTATAAATTCACAAAAAGAACAAGTTTCCAACGGCTAACGGATCAGAATTATTTTATGTGATGTGGTGATGAGCATATACAGAGTTTACATTCTGTTTGATTAAGTTTACAAACTATTTGGTTAAGGGACATCCACTATTGGATCCATTCGCACAAGACATCTAGATATATATTGCCCTGTCTTCTTAGAAGGAAGGTTATTGTTTTAGGGTCGTCTCTAGAGAACAGCTTGCACTTCGGGGACTTGGAGGGTTTGATAAAATTCAAGATTTAAATTATTGTAGTTCAGAGCTAGTTTATCGTGTCTGATTTGAATGTTTGATACATTTAAGAGAAAAAGAAGTGTGAATTAGATTGTTTCATTAAAACGTATAGTATTATAAAATATGGATCAAATAAACAGAATTACCATAAATATGCTGATTCCATTACAGTTTTGGTTGTTGTCATACCACTTTAGTTGCTCTAAATAATATTGTAACGCATACATTGCAGTTAACAATTTTTCAGGCATTCGATGATGTTATTCGAAACAGTTTCAGTCGCGTTTATAAATACCTCTCACTAACCAAATTAGTTCAGTGGAAGCGCGTTAGGTAAACTTTTTAAAACATCCCATTTAAAAGAACGCTACACAAATAATAGAGAATAAATAACCGGAGGTCCCGAAAGCGGAAGCCGTGCTAATGGTTTTCAAAAAAACACCCGAAAGTAATTAAAGACTTTCACGTCGAATTTAATCTGGAACTGGCAACACTCAATATATGAACGAAGTTAGAAGTATTCAGTTACGGAAAAAAAAGTTTCGCCTTCTCCAGGCAGAAGCGGGGTCAGGAAAGGGTGTCAATCATGCGGCTTAAGACAGAAACTCACTGTAACATGATTTGGTATTTCAGGCACACGTAGCATCATAATACTAATAACATATCCTAAATATTTAAAAATAAAGCATTTATGTTTTGAGAAGGCCTAAATATTTTGCGGTTGATTAGTTTTTAAATAAATTATTATATTTGTTATAAGTAGGTATGGCGACAGGTGAGCCAGACGGACGCCCGAGACGCCGGGCGTCGGGACGCCCGCTTGTGGCCTTCGGTAGTGCGCGATCGCGGGTCGCTCGGCCCCGATCGGCAAGTAGGTACAAGCGAGTTATGGAACCTGAGACTGGGGTAAGGTAAAATAAACATTACACAATTAATTCATTTCGCTCGATCATAATAATTAACATATATCCGGCGCTTGATTATTTATAATTAATGTAAAGATACAGGGGGTAGCAGAATAATATTTTAAGAATTGAAAATAGGTATTTATTTTTAATAATTGCATACCTACATACGTTATGTGGAACTATATATACGTTGACAATTATTTTTAGATAATTGAGTGTCAAAGTATGGTCATAATCCTGTTTACCAAGATTTCAGGTAAGTATTGTAACTATCTAGTTCACCTTCATGAAAATGTAAAATTTCTTCAAAAAACTGCAAGAATCGATAATTGTTTGACTAGAGAAAGGTATAATATATACAGATCGACAAACAAGGAAAATCGTTAAATGGACTATTAATGTGCTCGACAAATAAGTAATGCACAAAATGTAGAGGAGGCCGAGGAGGGTATTACAAGTATTTATGTACCAAAGCCTGTTTACACCTTGTGACGTTGACATAATTGTTTTTTATTAGTCGGCCATTTCAATCATTACAGATTTAGTGTTCCTGAGACAGGAAATTTTAAATAAATTTGCAACGTTTTTCGCTTATAATATACAAGGGCAAGACATATTTCTATCTCAAAAAAGGTTTAAGATTTATAGACTGTACTCTAAGATTTGCTTACATTTAAGAAGTGTTTGTAGGCTTTAATAATTAAAAAATATTTATCTATAATTGACAAAGCCCCAGAGGTATATTTTATATTACATGCTTAATTTTAACACATCGTTTTCATTAGTAGCATACTTTAGAACTACAACAGAAAACTGCAAGGTTCAAATAAGAAACGAAGATATATGAAACTAACAACACCTATAAAATAATGAAAAATCAGGCAATGCCCCCAAATATAACTGTAGTCAAGTTGATTATCCCTCCATAATCAGTTCAAAATTTGGGAATAAAATTATATCGGACGTAAATAAATCTATATGGCTCTGTACATCGCGTGTATGGTAAACATAGTTATATGTGTAGTGATAGTATATACACATACAAACTCTGAAACCGAAACGATAACATTTCTATATGTTTTTTGTCTTTGTTCTATTAAAAATATGTAATGGAACAATATTTAATAGCTAACAATAACCATCTGTCAATTATCGCCAAGATTCTCGCAGTGAGGAATTAAAATGTGTTCAAATAAGGGAATTGAAAATGTAATTTTCTATCATAATTTATCATATATAATTATAAAGTTAATATTTAGTTATTTTTATATCCCTTTCCTACAACTAGTATTAATAACTGATAATTAGCAGAATGTATCAAAATTATACAAAAACAAAAATCACTTATCAAACGTAGGGGGGTGTGAATATATGATACTTTCAAGCGATTATCAAAATAATACCGCGCAAATATTTTAAAATACAGCTTACCCTGAATATATACGGGTCTATTAGCCCCCATGTACAATGTAATTATGTGTCTATTTTTATTTAATTAAATTTGTTATTTATATAATGCTGACCAAAACTAAAAATATGACGGAATATTTTTTATACCTATATATTTCACGATGGATTTTAACGCTTTAAGTAAATATTAGAACAATAATATAAGCTGACCAGATAAGAAAAGATAGGTGCTGAGATATATTCATCTCGTTTATTAATTACTTTCTCTGATAACGGGATTAATATTTTTACATACATATATGAGAAAAATAAAGTTAATTCATTTACGATGTACATTTAGACAACCCTAGCAGAGTTTCCTCTATATCAAGTCTTAAGATAAACATTTGAGATCAAAATTATTTCGAATACAAATAAAACTATATGGTTTTATATGTCACATGTAATATCATAGTTTTAAAACAAATAACATTTTTAGACAAGGCCAGCACTTTCTTATAAACTCTAGTTGCGATACGACACTATGTTCTTGCCTTATGTATAATTTTCCCCTTACGACAAAATTTCCATCGTAGATGTTAATACTTCAGATGCCTCTTTATTAAAAAATTAATGGAATATGGTACCCGATAAGGAACGCAGTCACTGCATTGAAAAAACTAATTTCAATACTGCCTGGTAATAATTAAACGAGATGTACTCGCATATCTGGGATACAAATTTTGGTAGAAATATGAGAATAATAGCGAAATGACTTATTATCAGTGGAAATAGACACCATTTTAATATACCAATCTGTATACATTTAAGATAGATACGCAAGTACATTATTTCAAAACGTATTGATAACATTTTATGGAATCATCTAGATGTGACTAATTAACAATCACGGTCAACAAAGGCTTCTTAAAGGTAAAGACACTAGCACTTTTACTGTCAACACATGTATACCTAATATTTGTTATATGCTGTGCTACTATCGCTATATTACTGTAATAGAAACGATTATACCATCAAAGTGTTCCCAAAATTTGTATTTACCTTTAAACATACATTAAATGCAAATGGTTTTCGGAATCTCTAGTTTAATAAATACCATATATACATAGCATTTGCCAATATAGGCATACTCTCACATATAATTAGAAATGAATAATAATAATCAGCTACTTTGTGTTATAGTCTGGTATTAGATAAGACACCTACAATGTCCTAAAATTGTGAATATGGCCATTGTTTAATCTATAATACCATAAAAATCGATGTGGAATTATTTTACTTGAGAACATCTCAAGATAAATACGATGACTAAATACAATTTACATTATATTTTTAAAATGTCTATTTAAGTACACGCATTTAATAACATCTGTCAATAGCATAATAAAGAGGGATAACAATATGTTAAGGGAGTCAAGAAAATGGACGTTACTTTATATTTTTTAGTAGGTACTCAGTTTTTCCGTCATTACGTATACTGACTACAATATTATTTACTTCTATAGTAAAATTTTCTATAATAATATACCCAAAATGTGGTTATTGCTGCTACAAATAACAATTTAGTTGCATCCTTTGTTTTCTAATCAAACTTGTATCAGCTTGTTTCAGGGTACATCTAGGC
>NW_019416618.1:414033-418873 GCF_000390285.2 Anoplophora glabripennis | reverse complement strand
TCGATTATTTTATCCTAAAAAAATTCTCTCATTTTTTTATTTCTCATTAAATTTAGGTAATTTTTGCATAAAAACTACTTTATTTTGACTTTCTATTGTGTTCATTTTAAAGACAGCTATTTAGAGGGCAGCAACAATCATAGACATATTTTTAAAATTGTTTGCATTAACACCTGTTTATGACACAAATTATTTTCTTCTACAGAATAGGTTTAATATTTAATAGAATTCATTTTTTGATAACAAATTTGGACCATACAGATGGTACACTTTTCAAATTGTGTGATGTAGAAAAATGTATGTCTAAGTTGAATTCTCCCTTAACATTGGCGCATCCAGCATTATTTCTAAAACGTAACAAATTATTTGGACAGTATAGTATGTAGTTTTTAAAGTTACAATTAATGTTCGATATCCCTTAGCAAATCTGTACCATACACTCGACCATAATAATTTAATTAAAATAGATGTGTAGTCGTGGACATTGGTACGTTTTAACATTTATTATTATCTTCATTTTAATCACAAGACAAGATTTTTATGCATGTTATGTAGGTCTAAATTTTGGCGTAACTATTAGCGCAAGAATAGCGCATTTTTTTGTGCATAGGTTTACACGGGCCCAAAATTCCTTAGTCCGACTAACGCCTTAAGCCTCTTTCATGACTGTTTTAGTTTTGTGACAATATTTTAGGTCTCGATTAAAAAAATTGGTTAACTGATCGGAGGAATAGATTGCCATAACCTATATTGTACGTTACAAATACGTATAAGTAAGTATAGGTAACAATCTAACTATCCGTTTATTTAACCAATTATTAATCATGACTAAATATATTACTGTCTTTAAATATTGTAATCAAACCACTGCATTTAAACACAATATTCACCAAAATAACAGGATAAATGGGGACGATGGGAATAGACAAAGACAACGTACGATAACTCTCGAGTGGGGTGGGATCACTCAATAATGAGAACATTTACTCCGATTTAGCAACAAGTGTACCAAATACAAGTTTATCTGCAGAATTTATTTAACGTTACCTATATTTGAGTGAAAGTACTCAGTTTAGTCAGTTTTGGTTTAAATATTATCACAAATGAGTAAAATTATAAAAATGTTCAATGCTTGAGTGAAAATGTACTCAATAATTTCATTCAATGGATGATTCATGACCTTTATTGCTTTCATTCATACCGATTTTTTTACAGTGTATGAATTTAGTTACTTTTAAACGATAAAATGGGTCCTTAAACACATAAATTTTCGTCATTTGTCTTGATGGACGTCAAAACGGACCTGCATCACTACAATTTTCATATTTTTAGGCGCATAAGGATCGCTCGGGACAAAATTACACTTGCCCCATAAATAAAAAAGCTCCAGCCAGGCACTTCCCGCACCGAGGGCCATTATAAGGTAACCTTAAAGCTTTTTATAGACACTTATATCTGTACCTTAACGGTGCATATGGTAAAATAATAAGAGCGAACATAACAAAAACCGACGTAAGCGACGCCGACTGTCCCCGCAGGCGTTTGCCGCGGTCTATGAAACGTTTTATGACAAATCCCGCGTGCTTTGAGAGATCCCGGAAAGCGGGCTTAAGCCCGCCCCACCCGCATAAGCGGAGACATATTTTACGTCGCGAATTCTATGCATTACTTATGGAAGTTTTAGCCGGGCGGCGGCGTGGAGCCGCTTTAAATTATTTTAATATTACATGATTTCGCCCGGTTCAAATCTGGAGCGGGGCCGTTTGTTTCGGGGTATTTTGCTTTTGTGCGGGCTTCCCGCCCCGCGCAATTACTTAATTTCGGCCGACGTGTCTCGCCGTTACGCGGAAAAACGAGATGAAACTCACTTGCGGAGGTTGAATGACACCGAGTTAGGTATATCTACCATCTTCAATGCGTAGGTAGGTATGCTAGTTGTCCAGAAACAAATCTACTATACTTTAATTATAGCTTCGTTGGGTGAGAAAAAAACTGCCTTATTATTTTGCTTTTTTATGAACAGAAAAAAAAATATATTAAAAAATTACGCTGCTCTCTAATTTATACAGAAAATAGAACTAACCATGGGCGCACCACGAAAATTTTACAAAGGGACAAAGGTATTTACTTTTTCTATAAAAAAAGAAACTGTAAAAAAATAGTGAAAGTGAAAGCAACAAAGGTACGGAGTGACTCTATTGAGTGAAATTATTGAGTACATTTTCACTCAATATTGAGCATTTTGATAATTTTACTCATTTGTGATAATATTTGAATTAAAACTGAGTACTTTCACTCAAATATAGGTACTCGTTAAATAAATTCTCCAGATAAACTCGTATTTGATACACTTCATTTCCTCATTATTGAGTGACCCCCCACATCATTATGTGGTTGTAGTGCGTTCTCTTTATATTATTATGTTGTGGACGCCTTTATTTTTTTATATATTGTTATTGATAATTATTATGATATGAGACTCTCTCAGCGTGTGGGTTCCTTTACTATTATTTTATTTTTATTATTATTTAAATTTTATATATTGATTTCTTACTCTAATTTCTCTAAATGAATGATATATTTAAGTTACAAAATATCGATATATTACAAGATTTTACTAGTCATGTTTTTTTTTACAATTTACAAATATTATCCTCCTTATACTAGATTAATTAAACAAGAAATTTCTCCCCTAAATTCTACTGTTACAGTGCATAATAATGTTATATGCTGTAAGTAGTACAGTTAATTGACAATGAAATTGTTATTACACATAAGTGCAATGAAATTTTTAATGAAGCAATTCATATAGCGCTTTAGTTTTAAATTTGCAAATTTGTTTAGCTAATTGTCGACACTTACGAACGTAGATTTATTGCTAGTTATTTAATCTGCATGTAACCTCGCTGCACTGTAAATTCTCCTGCACGTAGTCGCACTGGTCTGAGGTTCCTCGTTGAAATGACGTCTCGCCACGAAGATTGTCGAAGTTTACTTGTATGTTTCTTTTACAAGAATTCCTGCAGATGAAACTGCACTGCACTATTTTTTTATAGATTGTTTCAATTGGTTGTTTGTTTTACAATTACTTGTGTTGTTGAATGACTTTTCGCACTTATGTCACTTCTACTAATGTGACTTTCAGATTTTTGACAGCTGTATCTGTTCACGACATTTCACCACCAAGATGGCTTGATAAGTATAAACTTTTAACTAATTTGTTGATTTTAATTGATAGCAATTGTTTTTTCTAGGAGCAAATTAGCGATGTTACTGCTACAGGTAAACATGGAAGACTGGCTACCTCGACCCGGAGATTAGTTTTAAGAAACATGAAAAAAACAAGTGAAAATCACTATAGCAACAATACCAAATATTTTTGAAATTTTATTTATGCAAATACTGTTTTTGGACTGAATTATGATACATGAAATTTACATTTTCAGCTTCTTTGCATTTTTTTGCATCTTTTGACACCAATTGCACGTTTCTAGGTTAAGTTAAAAGTTATGCCAAAATTTTACTTATATTTACAAATTTCAACTAAATTTTGATAAATTTGATACTATGCTTTGTTTACATACCAGTTTTACTGCATGAATCAGTATTACATGTGAAAAATCTGCATCATTGAATGTCGCCGTAACGATGGCACCACTTACATATTGCTTCTGTAATCTCGACCACAGTTGATAGGGACCCGCTAGATGCTCCAGAAAAGCGTGATCGCCAGGAGAACAAGCCTTAGTCGGCTGCGGCGGGTATCAGCTGGCGGGTCTCAGCCAGGACAAGAGGAGGCCGCACAAAGTGAATGAATTTCAACAATGTATATTCTAATTAATTATTTTTGCACTCTATATTTAGTTAATTAAAAACCAAGTCTGAGTAAAAAATTACTCAATAATAGTTAAATTTAAATCATATTAGAGTTAAATTTAAATCATATTAGAGTCGACTCTAAATTAGTTTTATATACTCAGAATAGAGTCAAAAGTTACTCAATTGATAGTTAGCAGTAACTCGGATTTGAGTAAAACTCACTAATTTCTGATGCAATAGTTTCACTCAGTTCTACTCATTCTAATAGAGCAAAAATTTCACTCAATCGGGTGTGGGCAGAAATTGATACATTATTGAGTAAAATTGAGTGAAATTTGAGTGAAATTTTACAGTGTAGTATCCATTCTTGGAGTTTGGTGCGATTCTTCCGACTCACCCTGTATATTGGGCTCTTAAAACTCCATTTCTCTACATTTGAAGGACAAGGAGGAGAGATCTGCGAATATATGAATATATATATAGTTTTTGTTAAACAGATAGAAGAATGCAACGCATTAAATGTAAAAATTGCACAATTGTGCATATAGGGAAATTCATGCGTGCACATAAATAAAAAAACTAGGTATGTAAATATTGTAATAAATTCTTGTGAGACGATAATTTTCTTACCTTTATTTGCTTATACTGCTTCGCTTCTTCTTCTTTGTATCTTATTTCTTTTGGTTGGGCGCCAGCTCGTATGAGCATATAGTTGTAATTTAGTTTAAATTTTGTTTGCTACGTTTATAGAGACAGTCTTTGTTAAAAAAAATTTAAGATTAAAGCAAATTTGTTTAATATGAATTTAGATAATTGATCTTGAGAAAGGAAAAAAATATTCTTGAATTTTATTTGATCACAGTAATTCTATTTCTCGTAAAAAGAATTTTTAACTAATTTAATTATTAAATATAACTGTATTTTAAATTAAATAAAAAAATTATGTGATTAGCTAACATTTAATTTATTTCATGTTATTCCAACACTAAAATTTTTTAATCTAATGGGGACGATGGGAATA
>NW_019416618.1:411395-413702 GCF_000390285.2 Anoplophora glabripennis | reverse complement strand
CCTCTAGCACAATTACTGTTCCTTACTTGACATCTGTCATATTCTTCCTTGTTGTTTTGTCTTCTTCTCTATAACAGGTTAACTTTGTTTAGTTATTGGACTTACTTAGCTTTGTATCGTCCGTAATCTTCAATTAATATGGATCTTGAAACTGTTTTCTTATAAGTATTTTCTTATAAATAATTTTTCCTTTACTGAATACTTTTGTTTCTTGTTGGCAATAAAAGTATCTTCCTTTTTTTATTAAATATTTTACTTTTCAGAATTCTAGCTGTCATCCACCAATTTATTATTTTTTTTCCTAGTTCCACTAATTTTGTTTTTAAATCACCTTTCTCATTTCTAGTAATCCGACTTCTTTTTACCAATCACATTTTTCAATTTTGAATATATTTTATTACATTACATTTACTTAAATTTTTGTTTGAAATTCATTTTTATGAAAATTTTTTAATTGGTCATATGCTAATTTCCATTCATTTTATCTTTTCTTTCTTAATTTCAACCATCTCTTGTATTGGTTAACAATTTACTCAAACTTATAATTTATTTTAAAATGAATTTTACCAATTTTGTTTTCCTAAATTTGCCTTTCTCTTTGATATTTTATAATCCTTGCCCCAACTCATTCTATTACAATATTTTAGTATCGAGATCATCATAATAATAATAATCATCTGTAAAATATGAATATCAAATTTTTATTCTTTTATTGTTGCTGAGCTCAAGATTTCTTCTTGGAACCTACGCAAGATTGTGATCTCGAAAATATTGTCCCCTAATTGACTTAGGTATATATTAGCCGTGGTACTTCCGGGCTCAGCTGTTATTCGTTCTCCTGATGGCACGTTACGGGATAAATCTAATTTCATAAAATATTTAAGGCGCTGCCGGAGTGAACGTTTTATTTCATTTTATCGACACATGTGACATATACGACCGATACATTCGGCCACAAAATTTTTATTTTATTTGGTTACCGCTTTTAGTATACAGATATATCTTAATTCACGTTCTCCGTGCTCCGTAGAAGCGGTTTACTTTGCAGGAACTTCGACTGATGTCACTTTAAAAAATACCGTTTATTAAATTGATAACATTATACAGGGTTGTTCACGGTAAATGGCCTATTAAACGTTTCTGACAAACCAAAGATAATATGACTCTAAAAATTAGTTTAATGAGGTTATATGCTATTTTCAATGAAAATAATCCACCATCAACGTATCACTTCCGGTTATACCGGAAGTAGCTGTCAATGTCGTTAATTTAGGCGGAACACCCTATATATATTATCGACAAGATAAATTAAAAGTAAGTCAAAACTATTAAGGCTTCTCTATGCCTAAATCTAATAGTCCAGGAAAATTAGCATTTCACCTCGGAATTTTATAAAGAAGGTTCGATTTTGATGAGACAAAGTGCGTTCTCTTCGTAATTGCATGTAGGTCAAAGTCTACAACGTCTCATGCGGCGCTAATTTGTTTATTTATTAATAATCAATTATTATTAACAAATTAGCGTATTTCGGATATTACGTGGGTTGGAAAAGGGCAATTTTGATGCGGTAGAGCCCATTCTTCTTCTGATTAGTTGTACCTTAACTTTGGGAGACTCCCACCGATCTTCATTTGTTTATTGATTTTTATTCGATCATTAAGAGCAAATTAGGCAATCGGACTGGGAGAGGGGGATTTTCACGCGGTAATCGACGCTCTTCTCGTACTTGGATTACAAGGTGATCCAGAACCACTAAGGGCCACTAAGGGCAGACTGATTTTCATTTGTTCATTGATCTTCAATGAATTAGTATATACAAATTCGGGCTGTTATCTGTGAGCTGGACGAGAAAAGTCTGATTTTTATGGAATAAGTCACTTTGATCATCATCCGGGATATTCCAAAACCGTTAAGGTCCGAATGATCTTCATTTGTTTCTTTTTACTAATTAATCATTATAAAAAAATTACACGTGCAATCTGTAACTAAGACTTAGAATGGATAATTTTTAATCAAAGAGAAGTGGATAACATTTATTCATAATGATTCATGTTCTATATGGTCTTCAGCTTTTTGAGAATTCACTTCCTGCATTAGGGTCTTGAACTTTCTATATAAAACCACGTTCATCCCGTCCAAATCGGCTAGTCCTACTCCCGACCGCAGATATCACGTCTAATTTGTTTATAACAATCAAATAAAAACCGATAAACAAATGAAGATCGGTGGGGGTCCTTTACAGTTAAAGTACAACTAATAAGAAGAAGAATGAGCTTTACCGCATCAAGATTGGCCGTTTCCACCCCA
>NW_019416618.1:404108-410193 GCF_000390285.2 Anoplophora glabripennis | reverse complement strand
GACAATAATTTAGGTCTCGATTGATTCATTGATGGGATAAAAATTTGCCACAATCTAAAATTGTACGGTACAAATACGTAATTATAGATAACAATTTAACTATCCGTTTATTTAAACAAATATTAATCGAGACTTAAGATATTGTCTTTAATTATTATAATTAAATCACTGCATTTAAATACATTTTTCACTAAAATAACTAGATAAACCAATACTTGTCCAACTCCAAAGCACACCATACGCCATACTGCCATCCACCACGTAACGTTCACGAGATAATCCGAGTTACTTCTAACTATCAGTTGAGCAACTTTTGACTCTATTCTGAATATATAAAACCAATTTAGAGTTGACTTTTTCTCTAATATGATTTAAATTTAAATTTAATTGAGTCGTTTTTTACTCAGACTTGGTTTTTAATTAATACTGAGTGCAAAATAAATCACCCATAAATGATTAATTAGTGTTGAAATTAATTCACTTCGCGGGTCCTCCTCCTGTCCTGGCTGAGACTCTCCGCCGCCGACTAAGGCCTGTTCTCCTGGCAATCACGCTTTTCTGGAGCACCTAACGGGTCCCTATCAACTGGTCGAGATTACAGAAGCAATATAAGTGGTGCCATCTTCACGGAGCCATTCAAATTACTTGAAATTAATATACATTTAAATTGACTCAGTAATCAGAACATTTACTCTGATTTAGGTACAAGTGCACTAAATACGAGTTTATGTGAAGAATTTATTTAAGGAGTACCTATATTTGAGTGAAAGTACTCAGTTTTAGTTTAAATATAATCACAAATGAGTAAAATGAGCAAAATGCCCAATATTGAGTGAAAATGTATTCAACAATTTCACTCATTGGATCCACTCCGAACATTGACATTTAAATGACATTACAGTTGTTGAACAGCTTATCCTGCAGGAAATACGAATTAAAAACTTATTACGTTCCAGCAGATGGATTTAAATCTGCCAAGGAAATTCGCGGGAAGCGAATTCGGAGCCGCGAAACAGCAGAGAGCAGCTCATATATTATAAAATCCAATCTAAACTTCAAGCATGACAAAGTGGCGACCTTATAAATATGTGGCCATACCTAGGCAGGATTATGCTACTATATTTCAGGCGTGTCGTCTGAGCACTCATGGAATAGCTCTCCTCTTAGGAAATTCTAAAGCAGGTCCTGGAGAATTTTCAGGGAATTTCTCGCTTTTCATAAATGGTTTTATCGGAGCGGACGGGCGGAATGAGAAGAAAGACGTACTCCGCGGAAAATGGGAATAACTAGCTGAGAGTTACATACTGAAATAAATTTAGGGTCGTTTCTTGCTTTTTTTTATAATACAATACAATGAATACAGATTAAACGTTACACAAACATTAGCTACATAAAAAAATCGAATTAAATAAGAGGTTAATAGACGTTGCACTTTGAAGGTATCACTTGGTTATGCCACATTTACAGTGAATGTAGAGCAAAAAATAAGAGGATTGAAGTAAAAAATATCTTATATGAACGTTGCACCCTTAGTCGATATACCCTCTTAAAGGAGGGGATTGAAATTTACATTTAAATTTTTTTCTTTAACATGAGGAATGCTAGAGACACGAAACTTGGTATGAGCATCCTACCAATAAAAAGACAACTTTTCAATATTGGTTCGATCATTGGCGTATTTTATAAAGGAGTGAAACAGTCAACCCCATTGCAGTATTTTATTAGACATTTTTTATATGAAGCAAATTATTTATTTAAAAATATTTATTGGGAAGATTGATTTATTGCGCAACTTTTTTATCTTTTGTAATTTTTCGATAAAACCGATAGTTTTCTAGTAAAAACTTTAGATGAGTCATCGTTCACTAAAGAGTTAATTGCGAAAATTTGTAAAAATAAAGTAGGCGGATGGCATAACAAATATATTGTTATTTATCATATTAATAAATGAACAGTTTCTGTCAATAAGCTGGTAATTTAATAATAACATTAAGAATAATTTGCTATTAATTAATGAAAAATGTTTGATAACTTATGACTATGGGACATGTATTAGGTAAAGTTATTTATCTGAAATAAAATTTAATACAAACGAAAAACAAGAAATGCAAAATTAAATTTAAAGAATATTCTCGAAATAATTTCCATTTTGCTGCAAGCATAACCTAATACGTCTGTTGAAGTTATAACGCACTCGCACAAACAGTTCTTGGTTATTGCGAAGGTCATCTGCTGCCTGAAATATTCTTAAGCGTAGTTCTTCTAAGGAGGCAACAGGAGTGGCATAAACAATACTTTTTATGTGTCCCCACAAAAAGAAATCCATAGGCGTTAGGTCAGGTGAACGTGCAGGCCAACAAACAGGGGCATCACGACCACGACCAATCCAGCGATAAGGGTAATTTAAATTTAACCATTCTCTAACGGCAAGTGTACTATGTGCAGGCGCCCCATCGTGCATATACCACGTCACCTGACGTGTAGCGAGGGGTACATCCTCAATAATGTTGGAAGATTTTCGTTCAAAAATCTAAGATACTCGACCGCTCCAAGCCTGTGTGGAAGAACAAAAAGGACCTACTAGAGTATTTCCTACAATTCCCATCCAAAGATTTAAACTGAAATTATGTTGACATCTTGAAACAAATATTTCATGAGTATTTTCTTCTGATCATGAATGGACATTATAAAGGTTTACTGCACCTACTCTAGGAAAATTTGCTTCATCGGTGAAAAGTATATTCATTAGGAAATTTAAGTCATGCCTGGAAATATTAATGTACTATTGACAAAAATCCACGCGGTTAGGTGAATCAGGGTCATTCAATTCTTGCACGGGTTGATGGTGAAAAGCGTGTAAAAGATTTTCATGAGCTACATTCCACACAAGACTGTGAGAAACTTGCAGTTGCCTGGACTACAGTCTTGTTCTAGATGTTCCAGTATAGCTTCCTCAGTTTCAACAGTTTGGACATTACGCCTTCTTCCGGCACCCTCACGACTGGGCTGAATTTTACTAGTTTCGCAAAACCTTCTTTCCACCGAGGCCAATGTTTGTCTATGAGGAATCGGTCTGTTAGGATATCTTTGGTGGTATAATCTTACTGCAGCGTTACTATTTTTTCTGGATTCGAAAAGCACTTGGAGCATGTCGACATATTCGTCATTGGCATAAATATTATTTGTCATAATTATTCTGATAATAAATTAATCAATTGGTACTAAGTATTGGTTGACAGAACGTGTCAATTAATAAGAAAATACACACACAAAACAAAAAGATAATATTTCATTTTTAATTACAATAATAAGGTGAGAAAAAAGAAACATAAACAACATTACATTCTTAAACATAGGATCACTAATATATTAGGAACTGAATAGGAACTGAGTAAGAATAAAATATAAATAAAACAAAAATAAATATTTTACGGTTAAAATTAATAAAACAACACAAACGTAACAAAATTCTTTTCCTAACTAACTTTGGTTTTCAAAATCAATTAAAAAGTCAAAACAAATAAATAATAAAAAAATCTACTAAAAAATCAAAATAAATAAATAACAAAACAAATCAACTAAAAAGTCAAAATAAATAAATAACAAAAAAACCAACATGACCAAAGCCCAATACCAATATTGCAATATATTGTTATGTTTGTCTACTGATATATGTTAGGAACTATATTATATTAGAAAGAAACTTTGGAAATTAAGACATAATAACATATAAGTAAATACCTATATAATACAATCACAGTAGTAAAATGCAAATGAGGAGTTTTATTCAGTTTTACAACAGTCGCTTTCTTGCATTTAAATGTGAAAAAGTTTGTATTAGCTGGTTAGTGTCTATGGTTTTAAAATGTCTGAATTTACTGACAATATGGCTAAAGAATTTAATTTTTCTTGAGCAATTGAATTTCGAAGGTAGGTTTTAACCCATTTTAGCGTGGAAAATGAACGCTCCCCACTAGCATTTGTAACAATTATAGAAAAAAAAAATACGAAAGCATACATTTATGTTTGGGAATGAACATATTAATTTACTTTCATGTAACAATTTCGCTAAATCTTTGGGAGATTCAACTTTAATTTCATCACTTATTTCGTTTAAGAACTTTTTTAAGTGAATCAAGTAAATATTCGTCTAAGTCATCTATATATGTATCTTTTAATTTATGTGCATGTAACACTATATCTTCATCATTTGACTTTTTTAAATTAAACAAAAATTTGAACAAATCTGAACATGTTTTGTACACTTCGGATCTACGATTAATTTCAGACTGAAGATTATTAAGAATTGGAAGGTAAATCTGTGTTCTCATTTTCTCTCTATGTCTTAAAATAATTTCTGTATTTGGCTCCCCTAAATGCCTCTTTCTTTTAGTGCTTCGTCGTTCCATGTAGTTTTCGTTGCCTGTTAAAGCTATTCCTTTGGCTTCATATTGATCAAACTCGTTCCGTAAATATTGAAAGTACTGGGCCAATGAAGATAAAATATTGGATGTGGTACTTATATCCATATTTTCTCGCTGAAGAGCTTTATTTACATTATTGGTACGGTGTAAAATGTCCAACCAAAATGTTAAAAGGATGCCAAGAAGTTCTAATTTTTCGACAAAAGAAGCCGCTTCAACCCTTACAACGCTTTTTTCTTCTCTATCTTTAGATATTTGTTCTAGACATATTTTTATTTCTCTCGCCGCCCTAGATAATTTACCGCCCGGTTCTACAGCACGCAGTAGCACCCATGTAAAACCGGCACTGCTAATAAGAGAAGTTGCTATTCAAATACAGATTATCTTAGCAAAAGTTTCTTATTTTTTCGATTCCCTCAGTGTAGCGTTTGTCTGTAATTATATCAATGCATGATATCCATATTTGTGTACAGGACAAATCAGTTTTCGTAAATCTGGATATGATCCAGTGGTTAAAAAAGTGTTGGAGGTGTAACGAACCAGTAAATACTTTATCAGTAGTATCCCTTACAATTTCCTTTGCCGTATAGATAAAATAAGTTTTCCACATCCGGTTCGGCTCTCTGAAACAATAATTGGTCACAAAAGTGCGCGAACCACTTTTACAACTAGGTAGCGGGAAAGATTCCACCCTTGCGACCTGTTACCGGAACGGCAAGCCCGCTCCGGTAACGTCCTCCTATTTTTCCGGCACCGCAGAGACCGTTGGGCGAACAGAGAGGGGTGGACTATTGTGTGGCGTTCCTCGCTCGGCTGGCATTAAAACGCATTAGTGTTTTTGGTTACTATTACGTTTAAATGTTTGGCGTTAGGGGTAATTTGTTTTGAAAATGTTACTTTTGCCAGTCAGGCGATGCTGTTCGTATGTGTAGTGGAGATGTTCGGGTTTTGCTGGCGTTTATGTGTTTATACCGTGACTAGACTAATTAAAAACTGCTTCCCGCTAAGCTCGTTTTAATAACTCGCACATAATGGGTTAAGTTTGTTTTTGAAACGGTTAATTTAGTATTATATACTTCGTTACGGGAGTCATTTAAAAAAAAGGTTGTTATAATTAATTAGTTAATAATGTAAAGTATATGCAATGGACGAAACGGAAAATGTCAAATTTTGTCATTTTCGAGATACAGCCCGTTAAAACTTTTCTTTTATTACAAAAAATATAATTTTTTCAAATTATTTTTAAAATGATAATATAAATTATTCAAATAACCCATTATCTTGTTACACTTTGAAAATATGCTTATTTTAATATTCCGCCTTGCTGCTTGATATGTTGCTGCTTTATTTTGTGAGACCATTTTTTTGTAACAAAAGCCGGGACGCGTGGTAATTTATTTATTAATTCTCGGAGCGGATGGGCCAAAAAGTAAAATATTTCAGTCAACACTAATTTATCGAAAAGTTAAGGGTTTTCAAGTAGGTTTAGCGTCGCCACAAGGCCGTGCTTAGGAGAAGGCTTCATGAAATTTAACAGTATTTTTGAAAAAGTTCGCTTAGATGTCGGGGCCATGTGTTGAGTATCTGGTATAAAGGTAAAAAAAGATATTTCAAATAACGCGCGAAATGCATTCGAAAGAACATAGGAATTCCAAGAATAA
>NW_019416618.1:386987-401854 GCF_000390285.2 Anoplophora glabripennis | reverse complement strand
ATATACAGGGTGTTTCAGGATTAAGTCGACAAACTTTAATATTTAGTATTAATTTTTTTTTATAATTTAATGAGTCTGAGTCCCCATAACTCCGCCACTGATTGCTTGCGGGACTTCTACTTCTTCGGAAAAATGGTATCTTATAAGAAGATGTGTCATGCCAAGTTTGGCTTAAATAGCCTTCTTCATTTAGAAGTTATTTAAAAAATTCAAATTTTTTTAAAAATCTTTAACGCCCTATATTTCGAAAATGAAGCGTCTCTGGAAAAAATTATACTTGATATTTTTCTTATTTTTTTTATGAGGAATATCTCCTTAAAGTTTGTCGACTTAATCCTGAAACACCCTGTATAGATGTGTAGGAGATGAGGATAGACGTTTTCACGAGCCCCCCCTGTATAAATGTAGCAATCATATTATAAATTTCTAAAAACCGTATATCTATAGAACATCGTATGATATATAGGATAATTATGTGCTATCCTCCATACGGCTATGACGTGTCGCGATTGAAATAAAAACAATTTCAGGTTATCCCACTTCTGATGGAACGCGTTTCCAATAAGAATTTCCATCCGGCGATGACATAGACAATGGATCGAGGCTTGGGACCCGAATGCGAAGGCAGCGAGAGCCAGTACAGCGGATATTTATGAACAGTCACTGAGGTATGTAATAATCTGAGGCCGGATTTAATTTGGCGGACTGATTTCACACTGCCTCTGCAGAACGGTAGTTAATCACTCTCCCGCTCTCGGAGCCCGCCCCCCCTCCTCCACCGGATCGAAAATTCCAGTGCAGTAGGACGGAGTAATTATCGTTTATTGGATTGAGTCGGCGGGTGGAGATGGAAGCGCTAAATACTCTCTATAAGTGGTGGATTTTAAACTGAGAAGTGTTGTTTGGGAGCCACACGTATAAAGGGTGTTTTGTTAGTGGCGCTTTATTTTAACAGCTTATATCAAAATGAAACAATATACAAGTAGCTACAGGCACACTGTATCCGGCTTCTTAAGGTGAAAATAAATTGATTTAGATCAAGTTACCTTAATACAATTTTACTTTCTTAAAAAGCCATCGGTAAATTTTTGTTCCATTTCATTTTGTAAAAAAAGGAATCAGTTAATTTCTATTGTAGAATGAAAGGTCTAATCAGGATGCTATTAACAATGCCCGCATATGAGTTAGTTGAAAATCTATGCCGAAAAGTTGTTGTTCAGACATTACGGACCATATGACAGTTGTTTATTTACTTCCGTGTAAATGTTGTTCCGTTTCTTCGATTATACAAGCAAGAAGATCTGAACTGATTGTTGGTGAACGTATAGACGTCAGTTCTTCAACGGATGATGTTCCTATTAGAGTTGAGTCCGAAGAAGGGGGAATCGGAAGCAGAGACAATGTTGAAGCAGAAAGGGAAGAAAGCGAAATTGAAACAGAAAAAGGTAACACAGAAAAAGTGATGACAAATACGTATGGTAGCTGAAACAAAACTTCCAGACCCATTTAATAATAAAGAGTTGAACGCTTTGATTAGAGACACAGAGCTTCCAAACGATGAGCTGAATCTTTGGCTGCGGAACTAAAGAGCCAAAGATTGGCAGTATTAGGAATGAAACCAACTTTTCACAGAGATCGAAAGGTCGAGAAAAGGACTTTCCAAAGTTCTTCAGTAAAGAAGACAATGGCTCTTTGGTGCACTGTACAGATTTTCATGGTTTGATGAATGAATTGAAACAGACCTTGAACGCGTTATACAATGGAAATACATACATACCCAACCACGTTAAGGGAAGATACGTTCTGCAGAAAAGTAAATATGGAATTGATGAGTTGATTGATTGACCAAATATACCTGCTTCTTATGTCTATAGGATAGTGGAGCCCGAAACAATCACAACAAAAATAAACGATGAGTGACAACAAAAGCACTCAATCCAGGAAGTCACGATATGTACTTATAAAGCAACCATTGATCGACCCTACAAAATATTGCTTCTTTCGGTCCATATAAAACTTTGTCTGATGAAATAATTTTCAAGGCTCCGATTATAAGCAGAAATTGTTTCCAATATTAACTAGTCAATTTGCGAATCTCGGTGATGTAAAATTGAAAGAAGGCATCTTTGACGGAAAGCAAATACGAAAAATGTTTCTCGACGAACATTTCATAACAACAATGACATATATTGAGAGAGCAGCTTGGTTGAGTTTTCGCAACGTCTTCAATACATTTTTAGGGAACCACAAAAGCCAGGTCTACGATACTATTATAGCACAAAAGATAGCAAAGGTTAGAATACTGGAAGGAAACCCCACTTTCAATTACACCCTATAGATTTGGTAATCAGAAAGTTGAAAAATATGTAAAACTTTTGTAGTCATTTTCGTTTAATTTTCTTATAAATTCTTATTTCTTCTGAAATTATCATGACAATTTTGAAATAGACAAATATATGAAAAGCAATTATGCAGAATAAAGTCAGGGTCATAGCTAATTCATATTCAACCACTTTTTTATAGCACTTATATGAAACTTTCTGGCTTCGGTAACATAGTTCGTATCAGCAGGATGCGAGCCCCTCAAGTCGATGTGGTGCGCACCATCTGTTATATTAACAGACCAAACACTAGAAGAAACATTCTGCAACACCCCTCCGCAAGACCAGGGATCCATCAGACCATTGCTGAATACTATATTAGAAAAGTATCTCAAGTTTTTTCCACCGTATTGTAGAGCTGGCCAGTAAGGACTAGACCCGTTAACGTTGAATTTTTTAAAGCAGTCTTCGGAGTACTTCTTGAAATCCCAGGGTACGGTCTCAAACATGTCATTTTCTGTGGAACACATGGGCATCACTAACTCAGTGCAAGCTTGATAGTCCCAAGCGTATTCTCCTAGATCTTCCGAAGTCACGTTGATATTGTTACACTTGGTGTTGCCCGTGTAGTTAGTATACACTTCTAAAGCTGCCCCCAGTGCTTCCAAAAGAGTACCATGGTTTTCGATTTTGAAGCTGTTGAGCTTGTCGCAAAATATCTTGACTGGGTAAGCTGGTAGGGCAGTTAGAAAATTTGTGGGGTAAGGGTAGTTCACCATGGCTAGGTTGACATAGATGTTGCTCAACCAATCGATCAGTTTGTCGACGTCAGCAGCAGTTTGAAGATTATTACAGATCTTCCACAAACTAGAGAGATATAGTTTTCCTGCAAAGAGAATATAAGCAACCTATAAATTTCTTTTGATATTAATGATTATAGTTTGACAGATAACTTGCCTTGTTTTGTTTTGGTCACATTTCGTATAACATCCCAGGTAGCCTTGATAGTTTTGTTGCAATGATCGGTACCAAAATGAGCAAACACTCTGGTTATGGTATCGTAGAACAATTCACAAGGAGTTAAATCTTGGAAGAACCAAATAGGGGCTGAAGATGCTATAGCTCCTAGCACAGAATTTGGGTATTTCATCCTCAACCAAGCTGCTAGCATACCTCCGTAAGATCCACCAAAAGCTACGAAAGGATACGTATCCTTACTGATCATCGTACTGAAGAAGTTCCTTCTAAGTTCTTCTATGAGGTAAACGTAATCAGCTAGTGCCTGGGCTGTCGTTAGGTAAACGAGGTTTTCTGGTCTGGAAAAAGTTTGGTTTCCGTATGGCAGAGACTCCCCATAATATCGGTGTTCGGCGAACACTATTAAAGCGTTGAAGATTGGAGCGATGTCGAAGATGAAATCAGTATTTTGGGCGAACATCATGATATCACCTTCATTGCCTGTGTAGATGAATATGGGCCCTCCCTTGACGTGGAACTGACCGTACACCAGGTATCTTAGCTTGAAGGTATTGTTGGTGTTGAGGGTGAAGTGATCCAGAGGAGTGTCGATGTATTTTGTTTGAAAAAGGTGATTGGAACTTACGACTTGCCAGGATACAGCCAGAAATATCAACAAAATGTTCATGTTAAGGAATGCTTTGACGTTAACTTATTTGACATCTTATGCTTCAGATACGTTGTCAGAAGCCGATTCAGAACAATAATCTTTACCGAGTTAGAACCATTGACCTAGTAAACTATGGACTGGCCCTAGAAAGAGAGGTCAATCGCGCTGATGTGTGCAAGGCAGATGAAGCTAGTTGAGGCAAATACCGGTAAAACAAATGATGGTGCACGGGTATACCGGTACAAAATGCCGTAAACAAACTTTTGAAGTAAATGTCTGTATTGACATTATTGATTGATTTCTTGAATTTTTGCGTGATTTAGTTAGTGTATGTGAAAGATTCTTAAAAACTAAATGTGGTGCAATCGTGTTCTGCGATAAATTTAAGTTAATGTGTTAAGTGGAGAAAAAATTAAATTTCATAGGTAGGACAGATGTTATGATGGTACCAACATGTTTATACTTTTCACATCTTTCTGAAAATATTGACCAAGTAGAGTTGTCTGATGATGACTTATTAGATTATATTATTTCCCCCATTCTCAAAATAAAATGTCATTTTAACGTCAAAATTTTAAATGTGTTATTCTTCAAATTATTTTTTAACATCAAATCGAATATAAAGAAGAAGTGTTAACTGAAATGTGCTTATAATGTGCTCCAGCAAAAATTATCTTCAAATAATATGTTGAACGAAGAAAGCATCGATATGTTTCAATTTATACAGTTCTGCAAAGCAAGAAACTGAAACAACTACGTCAGAAGAGCTTGCAGTAATTTTAACAGATCGAGTTTACGATATGAGGAAAATAAATGGAGAACTTCATAAATAAGGCATTATAAAAACTATTTGGAATATTATAGCTGAAACAGTTCAAATATTGTACTATAATTAGGACAGTAATATAATAAACCTTTTTACATACCTACACTACTGGAAAAAATTAATTTTTTTTCTCTTTTAGTCTCTATATTATTTTTATAAAGTCTTTGAATACGCCCCAACAGAAAAAAGGGGTAAGGAATCGAGTACAGCTAGGTGATTGGTTGAATTAAATGTAGCGCGCAGCAGTCGAAATTCTGTGAATGAAGCTTAAGCTCTTACTAGCTCCATCTCTCTCGCACACGTCTGAGCGATTGGCAAAATGACAGTTTGGCGAGTCCAGTAGTTTATAAGGTCTATGGTTAGAACAAATAATATTTGAATTGACAGTGTCATGTTCCATGGTCTATAGAACAAAAATAAGGCACTACTCGTCAAATATGTGTAAAAAATACACTGAAAATATTTAAAACATGTTAAAAATACAAAAAATACAAAAATACAAAACTTAATGGTGAAAATATATGCTTTTTATTTTGATAATAGGTACGCAGTGGAGTCACCTATTAAATGTAATATCCTTTCTTAAGATTATTGATCCATAGTTCAGTTAAAAAAACCATAATAAATACAAAGAATCTTAAAATTATCGTGCTAGAATCAATTTTCTCTAATCACCCAGTGCGCCACTGGCTGTGCCACCATCTCGGTTCCAACGGGAACCGGCATACCTCCCAGGGATAACTAGCTTCATAAACAGCTTCTGATAAATGGGAATTCTGGCGTGTACATTCTCTGCAAATTGCATCCAGCTATTGCATAAATTGGACCCGATAAACTATCCGAACGGCTGCCATTTCTGAACAGGACCGCCTGACGTCGCAAATTAAACATTAATAAATAATTCGGCGGTTGAATTGATCCGGTGGTGTAGATTTTTGGTTAAAATTTCAGCCTCGGTGAAAATAATTTCCATTTTCATCTTTAGCTTCAGGTAGAAAGTAACTGAACAATCATTCTGTTGTAGTTTATTACTGTTACAGATTTACCTGCGTAAATACTCAATCATATTTCTTATAAAGATTAAGATCCTTTGTGATTGCGTAGGTTGTAGGTACATCAGTGGACAATAAAGTGTTACCAAGGCTTACTATTCAATGTAAATGTGGTTTTGCTGAAAGTTTAAATTCCGCTTAATTCCTGTTAATCCGTTTCCAATATTTTTATATTCTTTATAAATACTTGAATAGTGGATTTACGGTTTTAATACATCATAATGTATTTTTAATTTGCTTAGTTGTCATAATACTTTATAATAAATATAATAATTATTGGATCATTATCGTAACTTAATTACTTGAGTGTTTGATTAATTTTTTATTATCAGTTTTTTTATTGTATGATACAGGGTGGTTAAATTTTATAACACTTGAAAAACAGGTAGAATATTGAAAGTGATAAAACCCCACAATTTCAACGCTACTGGGTATATTTTAGATAATACATCAGTCCATTTGGTTCACAATTTTTTTAATTGAAATTTTTATACCCGGCATTTCAGATTTTTTTCTGTTGTAAGCATTCTGTAATCGAATTTTATTATTATTTTTTTCAATGCAGTGATGGTTTCTAAATAAATTACTTATATCTATATAAAAACAAATATTCCTCTATGAAATGCCACAGAAACGACTCAAACCCAGTTTGTCAAAGTAGACCTAAAATAAAGTCGGAAGTTCAAAATACAACGTCTAATGTAATTATTTTCGAGTAAATGACGATTGAATGTTAGAAAACCGAAATCAATTAAAATAAAGCAAAAACATTATCAAATTTAGTTTTTCGAAATGCCTGAAGTTTTTTATGGATGACGTAGGTGTAAATCTTTACAAAGCGTCACTGTAATACCGACTTTCTAAGTATTGTAAGCGATATAAAAATTATTGTTGAATTTAAAGTATTATGGCACATTTAACTGTCACACAAAGAATTGAAATTTTAATTCTTATCGGATGCGGGGATAAGACTAGAACGCAGCAGGAAGTTTGCGATTTATTTAATGAAAAACATCCAGATCGCCGTATCAGCCAATCAACAGTCAGTAAGATAGAATCTAAATTTAGAGAAACTGGCAATGTTGTAGATATTCCAAAACCTGGACGTCCAAGCGTTAGTGAAGATCACAAACAGAACATTTTGATAAGTATGGTAGATAATCCTCATAATACTTCACGATTGGTTGCATTAAACAATGAAATTAGTCAGACCACAGTGCTACGTATCCTGAGGCAGGAAAAATATCATCCCTACAAAATTCAACTTGTGCAGGAACTCATTGCCGCTTACATTTTTGTGAAATTATGATGGATTTATGTCAAGTAAATAGAGATTTACACCGGCAAATACTTTTTTCAGACGAGGCCACGTTTTGTCTCAATGGTACAGTGAACCGTCAAACTTGTAGGTATTGGAGTCGGGAAAATCCTGATTGGATGGCAGAGACACATACCCAACACCCACAGAAATTAAATGTGTGGGCTGGAATAGTTGACAACAGAATAGTAGGGTCTTTCTTCTTTGACGGAACCCTTACAAGAGAAAGATATTTAGAGTGTTTACAAAATTACCTTGTTCCAGCGCTTGCAGTATTTTTTCTGACGACAATGACCCTGATATTCCTGATGACACCATAGGCTTTCAGCAAGACGGTACACCTCCGCACTATGCGCGCCTTGTACGAGATTTTCTAGACAATTGTTTTCCTAGGAGGTGGATCGGCAGACGGGGACCGATAGAATGGCCCGCGAGATCCCCAGATCTTACACCCCTGGATTTCTTATGGGAATACTTAAAGTCCAAAGCGTACGTTAATAGACCATATAATTTAGAAGAACTCTAAAATTGTATTATAGATGAAATACACAACAGAGTTACCCCAGAAATAATTCATAATGTACAAGAAGAATTTCTACACAGACTTGCGTATTGTCAAGAAGTCGGTGGGTGGCAATTTGAACACTTAATTTAGGTAGAAAACTTAATGAATTGTATTTGCTTGACATAGGAATTGTTATTTTTTTAATGAATAGAATTTACGTTTTCTATCATTCAATCGTCATTTACTCGAAAACTTTCCTTTAAATTAAAAATCGACCTATTCGAGGATTTCTTCCAAAAAAAACTGTTTCGTTTTTACTGAATTTATTCCATACTTCAGGAGGGTACTGTAGGTATAACTAAAATTTCAATATTTCACAAATTTAGATCGGAAAGATTTAATTGTCCACATCTGTACTATAAAAATATTTCATTTATTTTATTGACGACCTAGTTCATTAGTTAATCAAAGTATTTCCATGTTAATAGCAATTACTTTTAGTATAAAATCTGTTAAGGACAAAAAATGTTAATAATGCGATACCATCTGCCTAGCCACGGAATTCCAGATATGACGAATCCCTTGTGGTGTCCAAAATAGCGTAGATTTCCAGAAAAGTATTTAATTTGTTAAATGAGTCGTTTTATATATTTAGTAGTTTACGCTGCTGTTAATTTGGTATAATTAGGAAAGAGCGTTATTATTAGGATTACTATCCGGTCTGCTGCGCTTGTGTCTTGTCTGTGAATTCCCAGAAGCTGAAGCCTAAATAGGCTAACGCGTTAATAAATACGTTGTTTTTTTTTTTATAATATATCCTCTAGAGAATTACTGCTGGTTTCAAAAACAATTTACATATTTAAAAGCAATTACTCATCATCAGACATTTAGTCCAGCTGAAATGTGGTTTATGACATGTGCTTATCCCACTCACTAAAAAATGGTATGCTGTTTCGAAATAAACTGAACTATAGATAAATACTGTATAGATAAAAAACAAAATATATATAAAATAAATCAATAAATATCGTAATTACTTTTATCTGCTATCGTGTCAAAAGTGGCAATTTTTTACATAATTTGAAGTGTAAATATTGGCTTCCATAGGATCCTGTGCAATAAAAGTTTTTATTGTACGCTTTTATTGCATGATTTCACTTAAAATGCTATTAAGAACATCAGTAGGTATGTTATTCATTATTCTTTTTTAACAACGTGTACAATTTCTTTGCGTTTAATACGATCAGAATTCCCAGATCAGATTATGTTTAAACTAACATCAAGAAATTCGTCAAGAAAGATGTTTTTGAAATTTTAAACCGACTTAGTAGTTATTGTCATTTAAACGATTGTGAATGTACAGGGTAATTGATTTTCGATAGTTTTATAGGGTACAGTCAAAACGGTGATAGATACAAAAAATCTGATATCGATGACCCGTCCTCTTTTTTTGAGTTTACTTCGCTGGTACCAAAAGATATTGGCTAACTTTAGATATACAGGGTTTTTCTGAAAAACCGCCCATTTACATTAACCTCTCGATCTTCGTTGTCATAAAATTTAAAAGAAAAAAAGTTTACACATTATTTGTTCTATTTTTTATGAGAATAAAAGCTTGTTTATAAATTTTGAAAGGCATAAAAATGGTGTACGAAAACCTTCACAAAGTTCAAATGTTGAAGTGTGTGGGGAAAGTGAAAAAAATACTGACGCAGCTTTAAACTTATATGTGGAGAGATACCCAGAGCGTCATCAGCCAGAAAAGAAGCGACTCTATGCATGATAACTTGTGTGAGTTCCTTTCAAAAACCTAGAGCTAAATCTTATATACAGAAAAGAGAAAATGATGAAATCAATACTTCAGCTTTTGTTGTCGCAAATCCCAATGTATCCAGCAGAGAAATTCAAAGGACGATAGGAATTGGTAAATTCAAATGATGGAGAATTTGAAAGAAACGAAAAAAGTTTCGACAAATACTACTAGAAAAGTCCATCATTTTTTGTATATAGGAGATGAAGAGAGAAGCGTCATTTTCTACCAATGGTTTTTGCAACAATGTAGATCCTAATTTTTGCAAACTGTTCTTTGGACCGACAAGGCTTTTATAAGCATCGAAGGTATATTCAACCGGCATAATGAGTATTATTGGTTAGATGTGAATCCTCACCAAATTGTGGCCAGAATTCAACAAGGGCGGTTTGGTTTTCATGTATGGGTAGCTCTTTTCCACAATAGAGGTTAGCTTACTATGTACCATGAAAACTGCTGCACTCAGAGATATTATATTATTGAACCGCTGGAAGATATGCCACTAGCTTTATTATATGTTTCAGCATATGGTGCGCCTCCACACAATTCCCACATAGTTAGAGAATTATTAAATCATAATTTCAGGAACAATTGGATCGGTACGTACGGACCAAACAGGTGTCCGCCTAGGTCACCAGACCTAACCAATAATGTCGAGGAGCTAAGGGAACATTTTGACAATTATATTCAACGGGTGTCAAATATCCATATTTATAATGCGACGTGCTCCATTGCCAAGCGTTGTCATCAACGAAAATGGCCGACAATGCACTTGCTATGACTGATATGTTATTCTATTGTTCTTTCTCTTTTTTATACCTAGTTGTTATTTTTGTTTAGTTTATGTTTAATGGTTATAAGTGGATAAACTAATTTATTGTTTCTTGTAATTTTTTAATATAAGTTAGATGCCAAATATAAAAATTATAATAGAAAATGAAGAGACGAATACTAAATAAATCTCATTGACAACTGAAAAAATATACATTTTTTGCATTTTTTTCGCATATGGCTGAAAAGGTAAAAAAATGCTATTCAACATCATGGCCAAATACGGGGTGTTCTATTTAAAAAAGCCTACGTTTATGTAATATCGGAAAAAGTGTGCGATTCGTAAAAAGTCTGAGTGCCTGAACAAATATTGTTCAAACTTTTTTCTTCTAAATTTAATGTCAAAGGAGATAGAGAGGTTAATGTAAATGGGCGATTTTTTCAAAAAAACCCTGTATATCTAAAGTTAGCCAAGATCTTTTGGTATCAGCGAAGTGAACTCAAAAAAAGAGGACGGGACATTGACGTCAGATTTTCTGTATCTATCACCGTTTTGGCTGCACCCTACAAAACTATCGAAAATCAACCACTGTACAGTCAATAAAGTACAGTTTTTCACTTTCGTGGTTATACATTCTTGCACACCCAGGATTATGGGGTTATGGGGTTGTAAAAGCCTTTCAAATCAGTCATGTAGTTTCGGACTGATGTATAAAATTCATGTTGCAAAAAAAAATTTCCAGTTTTATTTAAAGCCGTTTGACCTTGAAAATTTGATAATTTTCGCCTGCGGTGCTTTTTTCCTTTTTAGTCAATCAATGAATATGCTTCACCTATTCTCAATGCCACGAGCTGCCACTGCTTTAAATAAACTGAATATTTATTCTAAAAACCATTCAGTGAAAGTATCGAGTTAGTTTGTCGATATATAGGGTGTCCCTAAAAAAGGATAGACAACGCTTGACCACAGGTTCCTTGGATGAAAATAAGACTATTTAGCCTAACTTACCTATATACAAAAGTGTACGCCTACTGAGATATAACCTTCTAAATATAGAATAGATAACCTATTTTTTTCAAATAATTGGAAAACTATTTTTCTTAGAAACTTCAAATTTGGTATACTTATTTTTTTATATAAGGGCAAGGTAAATATAGAATTTGGAGAGAATACATATACAGGATGTTCTATTTCTAGTACCTGTGCGCCACTGGCTATCCCGTAACTTTTTTGTGTGTACGCCAATGACGACAGAATTTATATTTTTAAAAATAAGCAATATTTTAGAAGATTTTTTTGCTCTTACAAAATTTCGAAATCGTTTATGGATTTGGACATACAAAAAAGTTACAATGGCGCACAGGCACTAGAAAGAGAACATCCTGTATATGTATTCTCACCAAATTCTATATTTACATTGCCCTTATAGTTTCTAAGAAAAACAGTTTTCAAATTATTTGAAAAAAACCAGGTTATCTGTTCTAACGAGCGTTCAAATAAAAACGTGGTCGAAGTTGGCTCTGACACATTGGATGTAGGGAGTAGCTTATAGCGACCAACTTAACCTCATTTCTCAACGAGCTGTATAGCAGCTGTCAGTTTCAATAACGTTAATGACTATNATTTACATATTTAAAAGCAATTACTCATCATCAGACATTTAGTCCAGCTGAAATGTGGTTTATGACATGTGCTTATCCCACTCACTAAAAAATGGTATGCTGTTTCGAAATAAACTGAACTATAGATAAATACTGTATAGATAAAAAACAAAATATATATAAAATAAATCAATAAATATCGTAATTACTTTTATCTGCTATCGTGTCAAAAGTGGCAATTTTTTACATAATTTGAAGTGTAAATATTGGCTTCCATAGGATCCTGTGCAATAAAAGTTTTTATTGTACGCTTTTATTGCATGATTTCACTTAAAAGGTCTATTAAGAACATCAGTAGGTATGTTATTCATTATTCTTTTTTAACAACGTGTACAATTTCTTTGCGTTTAATACGATCAGAATTCCCAGATCAGATTATGTTTAAACTAACATCAAGAAATTCGTCAAGAAAGATGTTTTTGAAATTTTAAACCGACTTAGTAGTTATTGTCATTTAAACGATTGTGAATGTACAGGGTAATTGATTTTCGATAGTTTTATAGGGTACAGTCAAAACGGTGATAGATACAAAAAATCTGACATCGATGTCCCGTCCTCATTTTTTGAGTTTACTTCGCTGGTACCAAAAGATATTGGCTAACTTTAGATATACAGGGTTTTTCTGAAAAATCGCCCATTTACATTAACCTTTCGATCTCCGTTGTCATAAAATTTAAAAGAAAAAAAGTTTACACATTATTTGTTCTATTTTTTTATTTATTGTTGAACAACTATTATAGTTTTTCCGAAGTCAATTAAAGAACCTATAAATTCAAGGTATGTACCAGGCTCGGTCGCTAAGCAGCAACAGGGCATTGAAATATTTGAAAAACTTGTTCCCATATTTATTTAGCCATGCCTATATATAGGTCTGGTCGATCTAAACGTTCAGGTGGTAGAAATGTATACGACCAGTTGAAGAATGCGAGAGCGGCCAAAGAAAAATGAGCACAGTTGTATTGGGCTTCTGTGCAATAAATCACAGCAGGCGACAAGTGGTTCATAAATTGCCCAGCAGTGCAGTGCAGTAGTGCGGAATTTGGTGTGAATCAGGCAATTTTAATTTATTGTAGGCACCTTCTATCAATAATTCATATTACAATTGAAGGGTTTAGTGTGAAACAATGACAAGCCACCCTTTATTGAAATATGACTTTTTTAATTTTCAAGTTTTGCAAGAATATAACAAGCCACATAATGAATATTAAAAGAAAGTGATTATTCATGATGATTATTCAAGTACATTCCATAAACATCTATACTTCTGTAACTAATGTAGACAAATTCGGAGAAAACGAAGCTAACGTTGATTCTACACATTTTAAAATTTCCAACTTTTTTACAGTTGTGGCATGTCATTATTTCACACTAAGTCCTTGAATTGCGAAAGGGAGAAATAAGAGGGATATTTTGTTTTGAAAAGGAACAAAACAAAATTTACCACCAATATAATAAAATTGTTTGGGGACATAAATACTTAAAATATTTTGTTGGCCAAATGAACATACAGAAATTTTCTACACATTATATACAAATTATTATAATTTTTTACCTTTAGCAGAAAATTTTTTTAGGGACGCCTATGAAACTCATTAAATTTTATTACCAGACTTTTTTTGTATATTAAACTGACTTCGGAAGGACTATACTTGGTTTTATAAATTTTGAAAGGCATAAAAATGGTGTACGAAAACCTTCACAAAGTTATATTTGGAGAGATACCCAGAGCGTCATCAGCCAGAAAAGAAGCGACTCTATGATAACTTATGTGAGTTTGGTTCCTTTCAAAAACCTAGAGCTAAATCTTATACAGTGTAGGAAAGTACCGATGGTCTATCAGAAGTTAGTTAGAAGAAGTGGATCTTATTTGTGGAAGGGCGAAATGGGCGTTGACTATTAGACGCCTTCATTATAGCCATCCTTGTCTATCACATGGATTTCTACGGCTTACTTTATCGCTCTCACGTAACTTTTAATAGACCATCGGTACTTTCCTACACTGTATACAGAATAGAGAAAATTATGAAATCAAAACTTTAGCTTTTGTTGTCGCAAATCCCAATATATCCAGCAGAGAAATTCAAAGGACGATAGGAATTGGTAAATTCAAATGATGGAGAATTTGAAAAAAACGCAAGTTTCGACCAAATACTACTAGAAAAGTCCATCACTTGTATCCAGGAGATGAAGAGAGAAGCGTCGTTTTCTTCCAATGGTTTTTGCAACAATGTAGATCCTAATTTTTTTCAAAACGTTCTTTGGAATGACAAGGCTTTTATAACCAGCGAAGGTATATTCAACCGGCATAATGCGTCAGATGTGAATCGTCACCAAATTGTGGCCAGAATTTAACAAGGGCGATTTGATTTTCATGTTTGGGTAGCTCTCTTCCACAACAGAGGTACCATGAAAACTGCTACGCTCAGAGATATTATATTATTAAAATATTATTGAACCGCTGGAAGATATGCCACTAGCTCAATGATATCTTTCAGTCCGGGGATCGAGGTGGTCATTTTAAAGGGGCATTATTTCCTCTTTCCTTTAATAACCTGTAATACCTACCTATACCCTGTAATACCTGTAACCTGTAATAACTGGTCTTTTAATGCTCTATTAAAGGAACTTTTTGAAAGCCAACCTCTGCCGCTAAACGCTTTTTATTTACTTGAGGAATTTCTTCGACCCTTTCCAAAATTTGTTCCTCCAGCTGAATAATTCCGGCCGTACATTATCCACGATTTAATGTTACAGGTAAAAAACGTCCTGTTTCCCGAAAGCGTCTCTCCGCATTAGCAAATGTTTTGTGATTTGGAGTTCTTCGATTAGGAAATCTTTCAGCATATGTTCGAACAGTAGCACAACAATTTCCTTCACAATAACCCAAAACTACTAACATATCAGTTTGTTCAGCAAAAGTATAAATTGCAATAAAAAACAAAGTAAGCTAAAATTAAATCACAGCTAGCTTGACA
>NW_019416618.1:212158-385738 GCF_000390285.2 Anoplophora glabripennis | reverse complement strand
TGTGATAAAACACGTACAGAAGTTCTTGGCGCATTTTCCATTATTTGTTGGACATTTTCTTTTAATTCTTCAGTCCGCTTTTTAGGTCGGCCGCTTCCTTCTTTTCTTGTTACACTGCCCGTTTCACGAAAAACATTAACACAACGCTGAACTGCACTTTGAAAAATTTTGTACTCAACAACGCCGGGAAATTGATTTTGAAATTCTATGAAACATTCCTCAATAGAATACTTCCATATTCCATCAATCTTGCGTCCATTTCTAAAGTAGGACTCTATGATAAACACTTTTTGTTCTTGAGAAAACACCATTTTAAACGCTTTTTAAAACGAAAATATTCAAATTGATAGCGGCGATATAGCGCTTTGACAGATGACGTTTAAGTTCATTTGCTATACGCTACGCCCTACGTCCAAATTTTCAGAACCAACTTGACCACGTTTTTATTTGAACGCTCGTTATATTTAGAAGGTTATATCTCAGTAGGCGTGCACTTTTGTATATGGGTAAGTTAGGCTAAATAGTCTTGTTTTCGTCCAAGGAACCTGTGGTCAAGCGTTGTCCATCCTTTTCAGGGACACCCTGTATATTTTGCCACTAAAGTGCCTGTACTAAACTAAAACATTTTTTTTTTCTATTTTCTGGTCAACAATGAATTGTAATTAAACGAATGAATCGTCCTTGGCGGAGTTAATGCACGACGTCAATTTACAACCTGCTGACAAAATTTTAAAACAAATACACGATACCGCGCGCAACATTGGAATCCACTTAGTTTAATAAAAACAAGAGTACAAATAATATGCTAATTCCCCTCATTACCAAAACCTCTAATTAATAAATCGCAAAGAGACAAATTATACCCCTCTATATCATGTCAGCGCTGTATGACACCTCTGGGAGATCGGAAGGGTTAGGCCGGGGCGGCATCGTCTCCAATGGCCCCGGATCAAATTATCGGGTCCGCGCGCCTCACGGAACACCCCGTCTCTCCTTTTTTTGCTCGTCGCGACGGAGGGAGAGCCGGCGGCGACGTGGGGACGGAAAAAATCGCTCCAAATCACACGCACATGTGCAGTTACATAAGACCAGCCCATACATACATTTTAAAATATTGGATATAATAGTCTTGAATTTAATCAGTACATCGTACGCGGATGTGTGATAGCGCTGTCATTTTAAAAGAACGATAGCACCTACGGGATATGCGCGTTTTCCCCATAGAAATATAGTAAATTTATTCGCATATTTGTATTATAATGTTATTTTCAGTTTTATATTATACGACACCATATGCGGAGAGCGTCAGAGCGGTAATAGAACATTATGGAATTAAATTATTTTCGGAATGGCTGCTCCGGTGAAATCGGGGGGAATTTCGCTAAATGATTTATTTAATGTCCGTGTTTTGATAAAAACACCGCGGGCCGTCGCGTCGCGTTTAATGAAATGGACATCGTACACAGAATTAAATTAAATTTTTAACTTCATAAGGTTCTAGGACGTGTCATTGTATCGTACAGCATACAACTGATTTATTTAAAATCATTTGGATAAAATTACAGAGGAATTGTTTCATATGGGACATTCTATGCTAAATCACTGAGGTCGTGACCCGACCATTTTTAATTTTCCTGATTTTTTTGGTATTACTTAGTACCCATTTAGGGTAGTAAATTTTTTTTTCAAATACCTGTAACTTGTCAAAAATTAAAAATATCATAAACTTTGTTTTCATTTTGTTCGTTCTGAGATGCAGTTTTATAAAAAAAATTATGAAAATAATTAATTTTTATTTTTATTTTGAAACCAAAAAAGTGATTTTTAAAAATGACTATTACTACTATATATTACTTCGAATAATTCTCAAAAAAAAAAATAGTCTTTCAATATTCAAATCTATAAAACTTATTTTTATTCAAATTTAGAAAAATTTGTTCAATTTTTTGCAGATAATGTACGCTATTAAAGTGTTAAAGTTTTTTCGATTTTTTAGGAATAATTTCCAAACAGATTTGAATGTTGGCATAAAACCTAAAACTAAGCAGTCATAGCCTACTGTTTTTTCTCTATGTATTTTGATAACGACCATACCTCCGTTTAGCCAGCAGCGATTTTCTCGAAAACTGTTAGTTGTATCAAAAAAATGTAGAGTTGAATTGATTAGATGGTGAATATAAATTTAAAAATTTTTCACCCTAAATAGTTAATAAAATTTGAAAACATGCTGTGTCTTTATTTTCCATCAGCGAATATCTCGGAAACGGTCGGTTTGAGAGATTTCGACCAAGTAGGTATACCTTTTTTGCTTAATATTGATGGGGTAATAAACGCCCTAATATGATGTAGGTCAATGTACAGGGTAGCAAAAAAGGTAGGGCAAATTTAATTCAAGCGTACCCTCATAGATCATCCTCTACAAGCAGCGTTATAAGCAATGACATATTTAAATTTAGTATCCCAAAAAACTTCCGTACCCCAAGTTTTATGCGAACATTCAAATCTGTTTGGAAATTATTCTTAAAAAAATCTAAAAAATCAAAAAACTTTAATACGCTGTATATCTAAAACTAAACATTTGTGGACCCACGTTCATAGGAAAAAAGTCTTATTTTCACCTCAAAAATGCGCCCCTAAATTCTTTGTACCGAATTTTGAGTCAACCTGTGTAAATGTTTTTACTAAATACAAATGGTCAAAACACAACAAGTGTTATGGCACTACGCAAAACAAACTTTTTAATATTGAAAAAAAAGTCGGAATATTTACATATTTAATAATGACAATATTAGTAGTATATAGTTTTAAAAATATGGTATTTTTAGTAATTAGTTATCGCGATTTACTTCTATAATAATATTGGTGTTGAATTTCTTGTATTTTCAGTGAGAACGACTCCCAGCATCTCAACCATTGGTTCACATATTTATATCTTATATCGATTAATTTGTACACTTAAATTAATCATTAGCCAAGTTTTACCATTTTCCATAATACGTTTTCAAATGTTTTCAAAAAAAGAAGAATTTTCTTAAACTTTAACACCGTGTATTGCAAAAACTGTCGATTTGTGAATCCATGCTTATATAACCTTTTTGGCTTAAAATATCTCAAAGAGTCACCCCTTGAGTTTGTCGACGTACTTAATTAACACCCTGAATATGTAGTAAGTAGTATTAAAAATTAAATATTTTGTGCTTCATAGCCATTGTTTCGTAAATGTCATGTTAAAATAAACATTTTTTTTATACGATCGTTACTCATTTGATATTTTCGCCAATTCTAAGTAGGTATTTTTGGTATGTTTTGGTGCTTGGGTAACATTGTTCATTATCGGAAAAATTTTTCGTTGTTAGTTTGCTCGCGTGATATTCGTTTTTTTTATTTTATGTTTGCAGAGATTGTTTCTTTAGACTAGGTTAGGTTAGGTTAGGTTAGGTTTAGATTGGTTGTGTTAGGTCATGTGAAGTACGTATTTTTAATAAAAAATTTTGCAATACTATTTTTTATTTACACCTCTATGGTGTATTTCTGTTTATTTTTTCTTCAACCATTCTAACTTTTTATCTTTTTACTACCTCTTTAATAAGTATTATTTTTCCATCGAAAAGTTTACCATTTGTATTAATTCTGTTAATTGATCAAACTGTTTTTTAATACTACTTTACTGATTTTAGACGAAATTGTTTTGGTTTTTCTCCAATTCGGTGAAAAAAAATTATATGCTACTATTAAATTTTCATGGAAACTAAGAAAAAAAATTAAAATAGTCATTCATGAAAATAGTCATTCATGTAAATTTAACAAAATATTATTTACATGTAAAAATGAGCGTTTTACGGTCGAATTCTCGCCGATATTGAGCACAATGCAAACAACGAGAAAATGAATGACTAACAACGCGTAATGACATCAATAAATAAGAGAGGAATAACAAAGTTCGGAATAATCGCCCTGCCCCTACAGAGCACTATCAAATACAATTTGTAATGGTTAAAGCAGCTTTTAGTTCACACCACACACAATGGTCCTGTGATTGCCAGAGGATAATCCTGGCTTACAACGGCGATTGACAGGATCCGTGACATTTCACCACAACACGGGGATCCAAAGCCGCCGCAGGATGTTTGTCTAGAGTTCGCTAGAGTCGCTGAACATACGCCGCTTGCCTCTTTGTTCGTTCTCCCGAAATACGAAACAATCCAAAAGAACCTCCATAATTTTTTGAGAAAGAATTCAAATTCTTCCAATATAGCAAACATTATAAAAAATTTATTGATTACCGGACTAAGAATAACATGATCTTTTTTAGATAATGTACTATCGGTATATTTTTCTGCATTGATTAAAAGTATGAAATCTTCATTATGGTCAATATATGCGATGCTCACAACTGGTTTGAATGTCTACAACATCGATATTGGAAAGCACCTAAAATTAAAAGCATTCTTTTACTCAGAATACTGACTATTTTTATTTAAGGTGGCAATGATTTTTGCCATATCTGGGGCGTGTCGATGTGATGAATTACTTCAAATAAAAATTGGAGATATGGAAGATATGGGAAATAGATTGCTGATCACTGCCAAATACAAAAACAAAGAAAAAAATCCTCTATTGTACGCTAATATTTGTCATATCGGAAACATTAACATATACTTTTTTTAAATATTCAAATGGTAAAGCGTATAATTAATTAATAGGAACCTAAATAGAATTGGTGCTACTGAATATATTAATAATCACTAAAAATCATCAAGATTGGTCAATAAATTATAATTGTAAATTAAGTTTTAGGAAATGTAGGTACTACAATTTATTGTTTTTAAAAAATATTTATATCAATTACATAGGGAGTTTCGGAGAAAGATACCATAAATTCAGGAATGTAAACAAAATTAAAAAGTAGCAAAAATTGGAGACCTATCATCTTTTGTTTTTCAGATACATATTAAAGACGATTTTTCAAAAATGTGTTGCATTGAAATTTTGTAAATTTTTAAGGACGCTAAATATGCCACTGTTATTAATTTTTGACCATCTGCTAGAAATCGCTAGTTACGATCTTTCAAAATGACATTTACGACAACTTTTATGCGAACAAATAACCACCATTGAAGTATGGCCTATTCATTTTCGGATACCCTGTATATTAAGGAATAGAATCTAGTTAGGTCTAGGTTAGCCCATCGTTTTTATTTTCATAAAATCTGTGTATTTTTTGCGTTTTCTATAAGACTACTTTTTTTTTTACTCAAAATGACACTGTACATTATAATATAAACTAATGCAAAAAATTAAAGGGTCAAAAGAATTTCCGAAATTTTTCCTTGATTTTTGATAGACTGTACCTATTTAGGTGAAAAATGGTGGTATCGGGAATTAAAAAAAGCATTTTGAAGCTCTTAAGATTCTAGTTTTTAGATCTTTCGGTATAAATTTTTTAGGAACTATGGTTATCAAGCATTTTGCAAATTTTCCACGGACTTGGAAAATTTTTTTCAGCTAAGTCATCGCATGGACCAGATAGCTTGTTTATTCAGCTTCAATTTATTCAATTTAAAAAAAAACAGTTTTTTAAGTAATTACAGATTGCACAAAAATTAATTAGAAATTTGTCTCAAAAAACGGTATGAATCGGGGTCGAAATCTGGTTTGGGTCATTAACTTTAATTTTAATTTAATTAAAAGTTGATGAACAGAAGTATAGGACGAAAAAGCCGAATCGTGCTGGAAATTATTGGATTTTATTTTCTTCAATGTCCGAAATGTTTTCCAAAAATCATTTCGTGAATATTTCTAATTTAGCCGTCAGTTTTCTAAAAAACCATAAATTACCTATTTTCCTGGTTTTTAAAATTCGTGTAAAAGATGAAAATAAAAATTTTTCCGAAAAGTTGCGACAGCATGTTATAGGAAATTTATTTCAGTTTTCGAAACTGCCCTTCAATTCTCTGTACGACCATTTGTCGCCGAGATATCGATGATTGAAGACAAAAGGATCCTTTTCCATTAAAAGTCCGATATTTCGATGAAAAATGGTCGTATCGAAATTTAAAAAAAAAAGGAAATTGAAGCTGAATAAACAAACTATCTAGTCCATGTGATGGCTTAGCTGAAAAAAAAAAATCCAAGTCCGTGGACTCGGAAAAGAAAAGAAAATTTGCAAAATTTTTTTGTCGCGCTATATCTTAGAATTGCATGATAATCGTAGCTCCTAAAAAATTTCAACTGAAAAATCTAAAAACAGAATCTTAGAGGTTCAAAATGCGTTTTTTAACTCCCAAAATGACCATTTTATGACCACATAACCTCAAAAAAGTTATGTCATGAAATGTCAATGGGGAAAGATGTAGCTTACGCCCTCTAGCAGATGATCAACACCTGTCAACGCTGACATGTTAGCTCCCTAAAAAATATAACCGTAGCAAATTTTAATGCGTTACAAGGTTACGTCGCTTTTTAGAAAAGATAGGGCTAAAATTTAATTTAAAAAGTCATATATAAAATATAGACACATAATCTACACCACAAAATCTTCTTGTTTTTGATGTTCTGCATTTATACTCCAACAACACTGCTTATAAACATAAAACCGGGCAAATAAAACATGTAAGAAACGTTAAAACTAATTAAACTTTGGTTTGTTGCTGTAAGAAAGAGATCTTACTTAAATGACAAAGACGGACAGATACCAAATTCGGTTATCTTGCTATTGATCTTGGTATGATATTTCTCTCACTCATCGCGGTAAGTTATACGTCACTAATATTCTCATTCGAAATATTTTGTATGTGTTATCCGAAAGGATTAATTATTTTTATAAGAAAATGCAAAAATCTGCTACTTTACTTTTTTTAAGTGTGAGCCAGACAAACTAACTGACATCTTACCAAAACAACAGTTATTATTGTCAAAATTGCCAAAATATACTGTCAAGATGCCATTTTCACAAACGTCAACAATATACCCAACATCCAGTTTACTTTCCCCATTCCACAAATTTTAACTTCGGAACCATACTAAATTGCTAATCGTGAATATGAAGACAGTACTTTCCAAAACTGGCATAGAGGTGCTGTATCCCTGCACTATACACCTGTTGAGAAATGGAGAAATTCTGGAGTGCGAATACAAATCAGACCACACGGGAAGGGAATTGCTAAACTATATCTGCGACTACCAGGGCTTATCAGAGAAGGAGTACTGGGGTTTGAAGTATGTCGACACCTTCGAACAGAGACATTGGTTGGAGCTCGACAAATTGATCAGAAGTCAAGTGAAGAATGTATGCCCCATACATTTCCATTTTAGAGTCAAAGTTTACCCACCAGAACCTTACAAACTCACGGATAAAGAAACCAAACACCAAATTTTCTTGCAACTCAGGTACGATCTCGTAAGTGGGCGTCTGTGTTGTGGCCCAAACGACTCAGCTCTACTCTTGGCGCTTATTCTCCAATACACCCACGGCGATTTCAATCCAGAGATACACATAGGGAACTACATCAAAGACAAAATCATACTGAACCAGAACTTCATGGTGGAGACCAAAGCCATCGAGATACACAGAAATCATTTGAGTGATCTAAAAAAATCGCACATAGAAGACCTTTTTCTTCGCATGGCTTGTCAACTGGAAGCTTACGGTATCGACCCCTATCTTGTAGAAGCGCACAATCACAGCAATTTGAACCTCTGGGTCAACCACAACGGGATGGTCACCTACGTCGAAAATAGGAAAGTGCATCACTTGAAGTGGATGGACATCGCCAAAGTAGAGCAAGACGATTGCAAGCTCATAGTGAAGATGGGAAACGACGAAGTCGTGGAATTCGTTTGTTTAACTAAAGCTGAGTGTAATTACATCTACAGAAACGTCGTGGATCATTTGATACATTTCACTGCTACGGATAAAAAGTCTACCGCGAGCTTAGTAGGAAGTGAATTTGCTGATATGTTTGACGAGGCAGAAGAAGAAGCGGCCAAAATTATAGAAACCATTACCAACAATGAAGGTTCTTTCGGAGAAGGAACGTCGAGTCAAGGTGCAGATGGTGTGACAGAAATCAATGTGCCCAAGTCGTCCATAGGTAAAAAAGTTTCGCAATCCCAAAATTATGCGATTTGCTTCTTGTTTTTGTTAGTTGTCATTGGAATCGTTTCAAATTGGGAAATGTTATTGGAACGTAATTATTTCGGGTTACAAATTCTGAATCGTACTGTAGGTTTCCTAATAAAACATGTTTTGTCAATAAAAAGATAAATTTGGCGGAGCTTTCTTTATCACTATTAATTAAACTGTTATGAAAAGATATTAATGTTTTCTCCAATAAAATTTATAGGACACATATTCTTTTATTACGTGTTACCTATTATACAAGGTGTTTCAGAATGACGTACTATGTGTAACTAAACGTCAAAACAAAAGATCTTTTTCCATGAATTATGAGTCTATCGTCGTTTGTTTTAGAGTTATTCTTTTCAATTACTTTTGGCTGTATCCGAAAATAATCGACATATTGTTTTGAAATTTGATGAACAAATGTTTCGAAATGCCCTAAACAAACCGGTTTTTTATTAACTATTCACGACGACTGTTATGCTGCAAACCAGAAATATACTTTGAAGAATAAATTCAGATTTTTTTCGCAAACGTTATGTGGTTTTAACATGAGTGCATTTTTTGTGTTGAATTAAAAAAAAAACAAAAGAAAATCGTGGATTAAGGATCGATAAATCGTGACTACAAAAATTTCACCCAAATCCATGCCTTTATATTTCAATGCAAATGTCATTTATATTTGGAGTTACAAGAAAATAATTTAAAAAAATTACTTTAACGCTAACATAGATAAAATTAATTTTCTTATTGCACTTTATTTTGAAAAACCTATATTTATTTTTTATCCTAAATATTTTTTAGTTAATGCTTTATTTTTGTTATCTTTTAAAATATACAAAATTCATGTTAAAGGTGATTTTTTTATTCGTAGGAAGTCCAGATTCTGGTATGTGGTTAGAAAAAAATTGTTTCGGATTGCAAATTTTACGTCGTGCTGCAGTTTTCTTAATAAAATATATTTTTTAATAAATGGCTAGTTCTAACAACGTCTTTTTTTTTCGACAATTTAATGAAAATTTAAAATTTATCATTAATACACCTTTTTTCAGAATTTATAATTGATTTATTTATTTAACCAAGTACGTTGTATATAAAATTCTACATAAACATAAATTGTTTCCTTACAAGGTGAACTTGGTTCAACATCTTCACGAAAATAACTTTGAAAAAAGAATAGTTCTGTCGCTGGTACTTCAATAATGTAAATAATAATCCCCACATTCCAAACATGATTTTATGGACAGATAAAAGTAATTTTTCTAACAACAGAATGTTTAACCATTTACCATTGGACCCATGATAACTTAGAAGTATAAGAGAAAGAAATTTTCAAAATCGATTTCATATTAATATGGTGTGGTACCCTAGGTTCAAAAATATTGAGGCCATCATCTATAATAATAATTCTTTAACTGATAAACGGTAGGTATTTTTTGAGAAATCAGTTACAAGAGTATTTGAAAGAATTAACAGTTAACGAGTACCTATGTCCATATTATTTCCACATAATGCCCATATAAACATAAATTATTTGAATGCTACATTTGAAGATCGCAGGATTGGTACCTATAAGAGGACCCATACATTGGCCGCCACGATTCCCAGATATTAATCTATTTGATTTCTTTTTCTGGTGTTTTTGGGAGAACAAGACATAAAGTCTTTGGTGCTGAAGAGCTGCAAGGGGTTGAGGTGGGAGACCTTCCATGGACCAAATTCCTGGCGTTCAACAGGGCGTCGGATAGGTCAGAGGCAGATGGTGGTTAGGTGATGGGACAGCGGGGTAGGCAAAAAGGGCCCACTTGTGGCCTAATTGCCATGCTGAGGCCGCCCCTTTTTTCTACTACTTCTCTGGTGTACCACCAAATAATAACACTGATCAGTTGAGAGGCAGAATTAGTATCGCATTCGCAATAAATTATATTGCACATAACGTTAAATTAAATGTAGTTAGAAGTGTAATTCGAAGATTCGAATAATGTATCGAAAGAAATAGACAACAGTTTGAACGGTACTTTTAAATTTCACTATTCATTTTACATTTTTTGTTTGCATTTAATATTGTATTGTGCAACTTTTTGTTTATTAATATTAGTAAGTTATTGTTATATACAGTTTGTTTCAGAAAGACCTCCCGTAAATACAGGGGACATAGTACTACAAAAATAGGGATTTTTTTGTACTATATGTCTATCTCCTCTTATTTTCGAGATACAGAGCGACAATATAAAATTTTTTAAATATAATTTTTAAGAAAACTTCCAAACGGTGCGAAATATTTTTATGAAATTTGGTATTTCGGGGTTTTTAAGGTTGCCAAATGCGCTGGTGTAATTATTTTTTGAATACTTCATAGAGGGCGCTAGTTATGCTATATTCCTATTACATTTTAACTTCTAATTTTTTTAAGGTTAGGTTTTTTACCATTCGGGCTCCAATTTCTAACGTACATTTTTATTTTCTAAAAATAATGTACTCATGTTAGAACTTCCTAATGTGGACGGTTTTCGAGGAAAAAGGCTTTTAAGGTGGCCATATTCCCGGCCGAGAAATAGTGAAATTTCTGGCGTTTTTAGGTACTGAAATCTTTGAAAGTAAAACGTGTAGAACAAAAGTAAGCACAAAAATAAAATCCTTGATGTTTTGTTTATTCATTGTTACCATTTAAATTTACTCAAATAAAATAATAACTAAAAAAAAGCGTTTGTAAAACATGCGTTTGCTGTTATTCTAACCCCACATTTTAAGAATTATTTTCACGTACTTATAAATAAAAGTAAACAATTTTATATGTAGGACTAAGCAAGTAAATGTTATAAGAATATTTACATGTGGAATTATATATAAAAAAGTTAGTATTTTCGTAGATTTCAGTACCTAAAACCTTGATGGTTTGATCGTTTTTTGCACCTGTTTATTCGTTTTACTGCGGCGTCTTTGAAAATAACCAGATGGCATGACATAACATTCCTATTATTTGATAAGCTTTAGATTATTCAGTTATTAAATGTTTGAAATTATTTGTCTTTGCGGAAAACACTATATAAAGAATATGGGGCCCTTAAGTATTTTCGTAAAAAATGTTTAAAAATTAAAAAATAGTACCAAAATTTCTAACGTACATTTTTATTTTCTAAAAATAATGTACTCTTGTTAGAACTTCCTAATGTGGACGGTTTTCGAGGAAAAAGGCTTTTAATTAATCTTTTACAATATTACGGTGTATAAAATAAGTGGGCTTATGTCAAAATTTATTTATAGATGTCTCATAAACAATGCATACATTCTTAGTAATATTTTAAACTCTAATTAACTTTATATCAAAATTTTAGTGATTTTAATTAGTCGTTACTAACTACAGTCACCAAAATCACTAACATTTTGATATAAAGTTAATTAGAGTTTAAAATATTACTAAGAATGTATGCGTTGTTTATGAGACATCCATCAATAAGTTGACATAAGCCTACTTAGAGAAAAGTCAGTTAATTTGTACACGGCAATATTGTAAGAGTTTAATTAAAAGCCATTTTTCTCGAAAACCGCCCACATTAGGAAGTTCTAACAAGAACACATTGTTTACACACAAAATAAAATTATACATCAGAAATTGGAGTCCGAATGGTAAAAAATCTAACTTTAAAAAAATTAGAACTTAAAATGTAATAGGAATGTAGCATAACTAGCGCCCTCTATGAATTATTCAAAAAATTATTAGACCAGCGTATTTGGCACCCTTAAAAACTCCAGAATACCAAATTTTATAAAAATATTTCGCACCGTTTGGAAATTTTCGTAAAAATTCTATTTAAACAATTTTATATTGTTGCTCGGTATCTCGAAAACAAGCGGAGATAGACATATAGTCCATAAGACAAAAAATTCTTATTTTTTGTCGTACTTATCACTCCCAGTATTTACGGGAGGTCTTTCTGAAACACCCTGTATATTTTTCCTATATCTTAACGGTCTTTAAGTTTACTAAACTTTCCTCTGCTAGGAAAAATTATGTTAGGATAACGTTGTCGATATATGTAAAATCGCTACACTGTTTTTTTATATTCATAATAAACCTGCAGTATATCAGCTAATTTATTAAAATCATTCATTTTGTTATACCTAAGTTGAAAGGTGACAGCAATTACAAACAAACCGATATGTGACAGATAGCAGCACACAAAATTGTTTTTCCAGCGCCTTCTATTTGATATGATTTAGAAAGCGAGCACCGTAAATAAAAGTCAAAGATTGAAAGTTTTCTAATTTTTTTCAAAAATTTCGTTATGCAAAGGCATACAAATTTTATATGGTTGGAAAGAAAATGAAAAAATCGATCAAAAGATGCAAAAAAACAATCCCATGTAAAAAATAGCAATGACGACACTACTCCACAGAATGACAAAAAAAATATTTGTGTCAATATAAAGGAAATAATATCCTATTTAAAAATATATATATATACTCTACAGGGTGTCCAAAAATGGGTAACCGAGGTTCGGGGTCTTTATAATCAAACAGACTTATTTAAACTGTGAACCTAAATCTGGGCTAGGGGAAGAAAAAAGCTGCGAGATCGATCACAATATTTTATTATCTTGTGTGTTGGAATAAGTTTTGTGTGATAAAACATTCACAAAGCTTAGGTACAGATATTTTACATACAAAGTGCTTTACAAATACTTACTTCAATAATAATTTACATATCTCATATACATTCAACACTTACTAGTACTATATCAAAAAGAAATAAAAAATTAACAATAGTCATAGTAATAAATATTTACATATATTATATAGGGCTGCTGCAGACTGCAACAAAAGGAACACGATATATAAAAATATAAATAAGGATGAATATTTTATAAAAATAATAATCCTGTTCTTGGTGCACCAATTTTTCATTTACCATGTTATTTTTTTTAGAGTAACTATAGCTAAAATTCAGGAAAAATCGTCACTGTAAAAAAAGCTACAGTTTTCGTCATTTTTTTTTTGTAAATTGCATCAAATTAAGGAACAATTTAATAAAATATAAATTTAAACAGACATGTCTTTCAGTGTATTCATAATATTTTATGTAGACATTTCACTACTTTCATTTTTGCATCTCCAGAGCTTTGAAAACAAGTTTTATTTTTGGCGCAACAAGAACAGACATTGCTTGTCCACAAGGACCTAGAACAACACTTTAACTAGCACAAGATAATGAATTCGATAGTGGGGTAATGAAAATTGCGCCCCGACGACGCTCCGAGGCGGGGCGTTTATAAATATTAAAGTGACACCTGAGCAGACGCTGAAAGTGGCAAATCCAGAATCGCACCAGCCAAATCACAAATTTAAGAGAATGCGAACTGACAGCCGGAGGCTCCGGGAGACCCGGAGCGGGGCGGCAGCGAGCTCTGTAACCGGAAACCTCTTTCCACTGTCGTCGTGATCTTCCCTAGCGGTGCTCGGGGAGTATGAGGTTACACGACGTGACAACACCGCTTTCTACATAATTTAATCAGCAACGTTAATCTTAATGACGCATCGCGGCGTTTCGGGTATAGGTCGTTTCGATATAGCACGCACCCGTTTCTCGGGTATGGCTGGACAGTTGGATAATTTTTAGGATTTCGTTACGGGGTGTTTAAAATTTAATACCTATATGATTTTGCAGTTTTTCTGATAAGGCCAACACTGTTCCACATTAAAACAAACCTTCCAATAGGAATAATATAAATCTGCACAACGTTTCGAATTTTTTATGTAAAACATGAAGGGTGTATTTTATTTACCAAAGTTTTGTTTTGAATATTTTTTATTGTTTTTTTTTAGAGTTACATAACCGATTTTACCAATTTGTGATAATATTTGAACTAAAACTGAGTATTTTCACTGAAATATAGTACCCGTTAAAGAAATTTTCCAGATAAACTCGCATTTGGTACACTTGTACCTAAATCGGAGTAAATGTCCTCATTATTGAATGACCCCACCCTATTCTATGGTTGTCGTGCGTTGTCTTTGTTTATTCCCATCGTCCCCATTAGATTATCTCGTGGTGTGCAGTGCTGGACAAGTATCCGTATATCCGGTTATTTTGGTGACAATAAACTGGTATGATTACAATAATTAAAAACAATATTGAGTCTCGATTAATATTTAGTTAAATAAACGGATAGTTAGATTGTTACTTATACTTACTTACATATTGATACATTTATTGTGCTCAAAATAGAATAGGTTTATTAAAATTCTCATTGCCAATATCAATTTTGGGTTTCTGAAAATTTGCCTTTTTTAAATTTTGTGTACCTTTCATTGTAACAGGAAACACCGATAAATCGTTATATATCTCCACAAATTTTGTTACATCGGTAGATCTAGCTAGTCAGTTAAGGAGCCTCATCTAATGTGGAAGACGTTGATTGAAAATATTTTATTTATTGTTGTTAGAAATATATCCTAGATTCTTAAAATTCGAAAAAAATTCAGTTAAACGTTAAATCAAGTTACACTGTAAAAAAAGTTCACTCAATTTTATTCAAAAACGTATCAATTTCTGTGGACACCCTATTGAGTCAAATATCAGACGAATAGATTGCCATAACCTATAGTCTACCTTACAAATACGTAATTATAGATCACAATTTAACTATCCTTTTATTTAACCAATCACCATCATTTTCAGAGTACATCTTAGCTTTGAAAATTCCATTATTATGTGGCATCCATTTTTTAACGGGAAAATTGCAACAAAAAATAAGAACCGTTAAAAAATTTGGCAAATTGTTAGAAATAGACTCCACATATCTTAATAAAATATACAAGTCAGTTAAATTTTGCATCTGTATTTATGAAATTTGATTTCATTTAAATTTCATTTAAAAAAAAATAAAAATATCCGTAATTGAAAAATTTTAAATTTCCAATAATAAATACTATTTTTATATTTCAAATGTATTAAGTAATGCAAAAGACTGGATTCGTCATGCTTGAACGGATGATACAGCAAAATCGCATCTTATCTAGTTTCGGAGATATTCGCTCCCAGCATCAATTTCTTATAGAAACATTAAGTAATTCCAAAAGTTAATCCTTAATATCTATTTATCAAGTAAGTAAGCTTAAAATTAAACTAGGAATTCGAAAATGTAATAATATGCAGCCCAGAAGAAATGAAACACCCTGTATAATTGAAATATTTATACTTCTTTAATATGCCGTCTTGAAATTTGTTGTTGCCTTACAGATAAAATAATTGCGGCGATGTTATTTTTGTGAAAGGTTGCTAATAAAATCAGTTAACAGTCCTTTTATTATTTTTTTTCTCTTAAAATCCACTGTCAAAAGATAATTTTGATTTCTATTTTCATTATCGAAACTCTCAATATTGCTTATATCAAAATTGGATCATTTTTATTGGCCATTACTATGACAAACAAGTAACTATATTGGCTTAAAATTTAATTATTGGGGCAGGCACTTTATGGGTTATTTCAAATTAATCAGAAAGATTTCTGAACAGAATTCGAAAATGTTGGAACCGACTGTAACTTCGTTGTTTTTGAAGATATCGGAAAAGTAAATTATCATTCATTGTTAATTGTTTATTAGGAAATCATTTTAAACATGAAATAGTATTTTTCAATATATTTTTCTAATTCACACGGAATATACAACCAAAACTACGACCAATAATTGATGTCGTCTACTCACGCTATAACAGTATCTGCAGGCCATGCGTGATTTTTTTTATTTTCAGATAAAAAAATGAAAAATTAGTGACTACCTCATATTTTGCGATGTCTTTAAAAACAACAAAGTTGATATATCAAATATAACACTTTTTGTGATGAATCTTCACATATTTATTGACAAAAATAAAACATTTTAAATTTCTAATTTTTGTGGCTAATATTCTCGCGACTGAAATTACATTTCTCACTTTTTGAAGCTATTAAACTAGATGTAACAAAAACCTTTAAATAATTTCATCAGTTCTTTACGTAAATTTTACGTTTAATTTTATGGAATTACTTAAATCACAGCTAACGAGAAACCGAAGGGAACGAGGCTTCTTTCCCGCTTTCTTCGCTTATTAAATCTGCACCTAAGACCCGGTCAACAAAAAGGAAACTCCAGGAAGTAATAGTACTCGAATCGGAAGAGATACGGTATCTCCTAGGGCGAGAGTTGGCGCGTAGAGGCCATATCTTTATTTACAAGGGAGCCGCGACGCCTCAGGAATACAAAGCAGGCTTCCTTGATTGAGCAACTTGATTTTTAACCAGACTCTCCTCCAACTACGGATTGAAATCGTAGTCTCGAGAAATCGCGAGATTTCTCCCGCAGCATCGCCGTAAATTCGAACAGACTCCCTTTTGCTGCATTTGAAATGAATATAAATGATATAAACTCAGGTATTTGGCGGTGGAGAAATTAAAATAAATCAAGTTCTTTCGGAAAATCGGTAGCTTGCTGTTCAAGTGACACAACTGCTTGCAGGTCATCAAATATAGCGAAAGCTTTGGTTTTGTCAGCCGACTGATGCGCAGTGGACATAGGTATCACGTACTGAACAGATCGAATGCATATCAGCTGCACTGAATCAGTAAATGTTACTTGAATGCAAAAATACAATTATTCACTATGATTTTTAATTCAATATTCTATTTTTAATAATAAGTTACGAGAGAATCCCAAAGCAGCGCAACCGAGTCCGCGCCAGACCCGTGTTCAGAATCAAATCCTGTTAAAATCGACGCGGTGGTGTCTTTTTTTTAACTGAGGTTCGGTTTGAGCTCAGGGTTTTTTCTACATTTGATGACCTGTGCCTCGGAGAAATCGTCGTTTGCATCTTCGTGATATGTAGGTTCTGTAATGATTAAAAAAATATCCTCTCAAATTGCACAGTGAACAAGGAATTGCACATGTAAAACATCCTGTGGCCAATTACGGGTAACACTTAGTACACTTATCAGATAGTGTTCTGGTAAAGATTCTTCCGGTAAGTCAAAAATAATAATAATAAACAAATAAAATTAACAAAGAAACTCTCAGTGTACAAATCCGTACCAAAACAGCCTACAACCTACTTAGCACCATATTTCATATGGCTAAAATCACAGATGAAACGTCTAGAATGTATAAAATCTTTTTTGGTAAGTCTTTGGTATTTTACGTCGTCCAGCAGACGTTGGAGAACACTGACCGTATCGGCGGCAGCGGCAACGGCGGGTTCACCCCCTCGCCGACCTCCTGGTTAGGGCTGGGCCTCAGCATCTGCGTGCAGGTTTGGTCCAGGTTCATGCCCATCTGGGGTCTGAACGGTTGCATCATTTTGTTGTCTTCTAGGGTATTTTGTACATCTTTGCTGAAGGTGGTGGCCGGAAGCGAACTGGTGCTTCCGGAGGTTTGGCACTATGTGACTATGGGGCGCAGCTCCGTGTGCTGCGTCTCCTTGTGTCTCCGGAGGTCGACCTTCCGCTGGAAGGCCCTGCCGCAGAGGTCGCAGGCGAAGGGCTTGAAGCCCGTGTGCTTCCTGGAGTGGGTGATGAGGTTGGAGGACTGGCTGAAGGCCTTCCCGCATACCGTGCACTTGTGGGGTTTCTCACCTGGAAGCAACAGAAAAATTCGATTAATTTTTATAACGCAGAAAGAGGAGAAGAATAGATTATAGATATGTAACCGAGAGAACGTCGATTGTAACAGCATTGAATTACACCCCCGCCTCTTTGCAGTAGATACGAAATACTGCTTTTAGACCAACCAATAGAGGGAAAAAGAGGTTGTTTTTACACTTAAATATTACAACAAATTTCATGTACTTCCTTTTGAAAAATGCTTAGTAAATGAAAACCCAAGTGATTTCCCCAGCAAAGTCGTGAACATTTTTTTTAAACAATAAAAACTGCAAAAAACTGACTTTTTTTGATTTTTTGTAGAGAATAAAAAACCTATAAAATGGTTTTTTGTGCGACCCGATCGGTTTATTTTTTACAGAGACAATCCGGAAAAACTTCTAAAATAGACCTTTTTTCAAAAATTTATAACTCCGTCAAATTTGAAACTGGAAAAATAATCTTGGGGAAAATGACAGATAATAATATGTTGTTTAATCGTGCGTAAGATGGTTTCTGTCCGATGCATAGTCTTTGCACAATTGCATTATAAGCAAATTAGGGTCTTTTTTGCAGGCAGCGTGGCGATTTATCAAAAATGGTCCGATTTAAATTCTGAGAACGGTATCTGAAAGTAGACGACAAAATCTCTAATTTGTATATACAGGGTGGTCCATCAGTGTGAGAAAGTAAAATGACACCCTTGCTATTCATAATACAGAAAAAAAGTTTATATAAAAGTTGTACAGAAATCTATACTACAAAATTAATATGAAACATACAGAGCAATGACTAAGAACGGGACACGCCAAAGATTACATTTTTTAAATGGAACACCCTGTATATTTTTTAAACATATGGATTTCTGGGAAAATTCTATATATGACAATATAAACAGTTTAAGATTTTAGTGCGGGGTTGCCAAGTTATGTAGAAAATTCTTCGAATTTTGGAAAAACATGACCTCGAAGAAGTTGTATTAACTTTCAACTACTAACACTTGGAGCAAAAATATTTGACAGAGTTGTAGACAAATGTTAGGCAATGATTCCTATATTAGCTAATATCGTTATTTTATACAAGGCATTTTTTATAGTTCGATCATTTTTAGAAAGTTCAAACTTGATTTTCTAAAATTTTTCTAGTGGAACACTTAGTATTTTATTGTTATATTTTATTCACGTATCAGTCCACTTCAACTTTTATTAAGTATGTTCTACACCTAAAGTTGTTAGTATTTAAGATAGCAACATTTCTGGAAAAACCTAATTTTTATTATTTTCGGTCGCACGAAATGGCTTTGGAAAAAACTGGCACATTGTGTCAACTTGTCAGTTCATAATTTATCATTCCATTTTGAGTTAATTTTATTATTTAATATTTATTTGTGGTTTTCTATAAAATAATAAAAATTAATTAATTTCTTTCAGAAATGTTGCTATATCTTAAAAACTAACAATTTTAGATATAGAACATGCTTAATAAAAGTTGAAGTGGACCGATATGTGAATAAAATAGAACAATAAAATACATACAAATACAATTTGAAAAATTTTAGAAAATCAACTTTAAACTTTCTAAAAATGATCGTATTATAAAAAATGCCCTGTAAAATTTCGATATTAGGTAATATAGCAGCGTTTGTCTAACATTTGCCTATAACTTAATACAACTTCTTCGAGGTCATGGTTTTTCCAAAATTCTAAGAACTTTCTACATAACTTGGCAACCCCGCCCTAAAATGATAAACTTATATAAAAATATACAGGGTATTCCATTTAAAAAATGTAGTTTAAGTTTCTTGATTCTGAACAACTTTTATATAAACTTGTTTTCTGTATTTTGAGTAACAATGGAGTTATTTTAGTTTCTCACACTAATGGCCCACCCTGTATATGCTAAAATTGCCCTTGAAAGTCGCCCGAAACGATAGAAAGTACTTCTATTTTCGAGAAAATTAATTAAGAAAATTAACCATAAATGTAAGTCGACCCTGTGCATCTTGTGCACGTGCATTGTGTATTACACTTAGCCGGCGTATAAAACGTTTTTTGATCAAGAACTAGCAGATATGGTGTTAATGTACGAAGAATGTCATTACAATTTAAATGAGACTTATCGTTACCGTAACAAACGACAACCTAACAATAAAACAGTGTAACAGGTTCAAAGATTACGGGATACCGGGAATGTCCACATATGAATGTGTTTTCGACAACGAAGAAAACAACATAAACCTCGTCGAGGAAGATCCGAGGCGCAGTACTCGCAACATTGGTCGGGAAATGGGTGTATCTAACAGTACCGTGTGGTGTGTACTAAGGGAACAATTATTATTATTACACTTATATCATGTAAAAGGGTTCAGGCATTAAATAACAATGATTTTCAGCCCCGTGTGAAATTCGATGGCTTCGACATCAAATAGCAGAAGATTTACAAGCAAGCTGCTTTTTACGGATGAATGTTGTTTTGCTAGACACGGCATACTAAATTTTCACAATATTCACATTAGTGTAATGCAAATTCTCAGATTGTACAGAGATCTCGGTTCCAGCAATAGTTTTCAATGAATGTGTGGTGTGGTGTTTTTGGTGATAGAATTGTGACCGTTCGTCGTTTGGAAGCATGTTTATTAGCACATGGAAACAGCTTTGAATAATTTCGGAAGAGCATATCGTCTATTGGTAAGTAACTCGTTTATTCGTTTAATTTTTTTGTTACTCTTAAACGAGATTTGAATAAATTTAATTTTCGTGTCCAAATTGCCTCCAGTGATTAAAATTACAAATTTCGAATAAACTATGAGAGTAATCGAGTCTTATCAAGAGTACCTCTTTTGTAGTAAATAATTTACTTAATCTAAATTTTATACTTAAAATTTTTTCCTTCCATTGGTGTAGAATTATGGAAGGTGTAATTACTAAAAAACCCAAGTTCTACGCCAATGAATGAATGATATGGGGTTTATTGTCCTATAGAGCGGTGTCGACTTAGCAAATTTAAGCAAAATCGCATAAGGCGTTTTAAATTTATAAAAAAACGCGTTTTCAGAATTATGACCAGAGCCGTATTCCGTCCAAACGAAGCAACTTTGAACTAAGGTAAGTTTAGCTAAATCGACTCATTTTGAGCAGCAACTGCATCTTGTGGAGCCTTGTAACGACCTTTTAGGGACACCCTGTATATTTTTGTATATTATTACGTACGTGCTGTTGGCAACGGTTCCGTGCTAACTTATTGGTCGTTACGCCATTAAACTGAGAAATTTGTTACGTATCAGTATTTGTGAAAAGCGGCACATATTTTAAATGCCTTTCTTTCGTCGTCCGCTAACTAGAGATTGATTCTACAGTTGTGTACCGCTATCCGGGCCCTAGATTACAGTTCTTGATTTATCCCTGAACGGGATATCCGTCCTCCCGGACCTTATTAAATAAAAACTCCTTTTATGGCCGACCTCAACTCCGGGCTCATCCGGCGATAATCGCGTCGGACGCCCTCCACATCCTTAAAGACTTCTCTATAAGTTACGTGTTATCGATTACTATCAGTTTGCGGCGGCCGTGATTCGCCCCGTCATTTCGGGAGAGGCCCCGCCCGGGCCCTCCCGTTGCCATGGGAACGGGATCCTCACGCTCGCGGGAGCGGGACGGAAGACGGGACACGGCGCGGGGGCGACAGAGACCGCCGAACTGATTCGCGAATCGTAAGGGAGACGAAACGGCGGGGCCATTCCATGAATAGCAAGGAGATAAAGTCAGCGGAACCGTAAGAACTCGCCTGCGTTGATAGGAAACGATATATCCGCGAGATTTACCTTAATTGGGTTAACCGCGGGCTTTATTGTTGGAGCGCTCCCGCTACCCGCTTTTTTAAGTGTTATACGATGGGCCCATAAATTCGAATGGTTTTATGGGCGTCGTAAATGATAAGCTGCGGTATGTCGTCCGAAAACCTTTATCTCCGCTTTTGTCTAAACCTAAATCTATTTTGCTGGATTACGAAAAAAAGTGAAATTGAAAACATCAGCAATTTTAATGGATACACCGAGAAAACAATTTGATATCTCGGTAATTATTTGCTCTACCGTAAGACTTTCTGATCTTCACGATATTTTGCTTACCCCTCTGTTGACGAGACCCAAACTAGTCTTATACCGAGCGAACCAGAATGATTGAAGCCGACGTCACACGTAAATGTTACCAACTATATTAAAATTTACTTCCATTTGATCAAAATTACTTTCCGTTGTCTTAGATTTCAGACCGACACGATATGTCAATTCAGAGACGTCTATGCTTTCTGTGTGTGCTTGCTGTTGTGTTTATTTGTGTTCGACGATTGTGTTTTTATTTGAATTTATCGTTAATCTTCTAAATAATCAGTGTTTTTCAACGCTAATCATCTGTTAATTGTTAGTTTTGTGGTAAGCAAGCAAATATTAATGGTTTTGGAGAAGCCTACTTTTGGAGTGGTCAACCAGATGAAAATGGATGGTATTATTCAATCCATTCATGTTTTTTGTTGCAGTTCCACGAAGAGTTTCCAAATCATGAAGCCGCAGATTATAATATTTTTGCTCAGCATGTTCGATGTTTGGTGACACGATTCAGAAAGCAGTGATTGTAAAGAGAAGTCATTTGGAAGAAAGTCAATTGAATATAAAAGTACAGAAATAATATTGAAATAGAAAATGTTAATTTACAGTACCTAATAGCTCCCTTTAAAAATCTTTTAAAACTAATGAGCGAGGAATGAAAGATATCTAGAGTACTATTCTATTTATAGGAGAGTTTTGACCAGAATTAGTTCGATAAAAAGTCTCATGAAACAGTGCATTTACTCTAAAATCATGTTTGTGGTACATGTAAACAGATCAAGGCTAATAAATCTGGTGAATCGATAAAATCATTAAGAAGCTTATACAGAAATACTGCTTCGGCAATTATTCTTCGATTCTCCAATGAAATAATATGATAATGATTTCGTAACATCGTGCTACAATGAAAAGAATACGCACCGCTCTCCTTGTAGTGTAAATATGTCAAAAATCTTCAACATGATTTAAAATATTCTTATTAAAGTTATAATTATTAGAGTATATATTTTGGTTACGGGTAAAACAAAATATAGAAACATTTACTTAAATTTGCTGGCTTGTTCAATTTACAGTATTCAAACAAAGAGTTTAAATCTTCCTGATAGGCAATACAATTATCGGAATTATTTATTTGAGAGTAAATTTTCAAATCGTCTGCGTAGAGTAAAAATTTACAAAATTTGAAACAATGACGGATATCGTTGATATAAATTAAAAATAGTAATGGTCCCAAATGTGATCCCTGAGGAACACCTGACATTACAACCTAGGAGGGAGATTTGTAACCACTAATAGTTACCAATTGCGACCTGTTGAAAACATAAGAGGTAAGCGATCTCAGTAGGTTACCATGTACACCAATTTCAGACAATTTAGATATAAGTATATTATGATTAATTTTATCGAATGCTTTGCTAAAATCAGTGTCTACGGCGTCCACCCGAGTCTGGCTATTCAAAGCAGTTGTATTGTATTGAGAGTATATTACTAAATTAGATTCAACTTTCAGCTCAGGGTAAATATTTATAAAATGTTAAATATCAGTATTTAAAAATATTAGTTATAGCAATGTCATATGGTTCAGTACACAGAGCTGTAAGAAAATTACTTTTACATCCATATAAAGTTTCCATGGTGAAAGAATTATTATATTAGATAATGAAAGAAGAGTAAACTATTGTGACGGGTTTAACAACAACTTAAACGATGACAATTGACAATCTTTTAGATATAACTTTTCTGGAGCTGCTGAGCGATATAGACAATACATTTTACAGTCATTTTTAAATCATGCATGATGACGAATTGCACAATGGTTAATTTCAACAAGATGGGGCAACAGAACACACAGCTAACACAACACCGGAGTTCCTAAGAGAATTTTATGATGATCGCATTATTAGTCGAGGCTTATGGCCTCCAAGATCTCCGGACTTAACTCCCTTAGATTATTATCTCTTTGGAATATTAAAAAATTCCATATATGTAAACTATTTACACACAGTGGATGAAGTAAAGGACGCCATAACAAATAAATTAGCTAATATTACAGAAAATTTATTAAATAATGTATTTAACAGTTGAGGTTGAAAAATCACATTATCCACTTTTTAAAATTTTTCAGGAAGAAGGAATAACTGATTTCTCACTTTTTAAGTGACTTATGGCTCTGAATTTTTTTTTTTTTTTTTGGTATTGTATTAGAACTTTAACTTTGCTTCTTAATTGATGAAATGACAGCACAACAATATTTGACTCCAAGAAAGTGAATTAAAGTTTGGATAATGTGAGTTTCGATACAACTTTTTGGATAATGGTAGTTTTGCTCCAAATTATTCTACATAATATTATTTTTTACACCAAAATTCATGAAGTTAAAGGAACTTTGAAACAAACTCGATATCAATAAAACTTTTATGTAATATGGAAGTTCATAATCAAAATAAAAAGCTGCACAAAGTACTTAGAATACGGTTTTATTATCAGTGAGAAGTGAAATATTTTTATAATGAATCTAAAATTGCAAAGTACAAAAAATGTTGATAGTAAAAAGTCCTAATATCCGATATTTAAATATGAAACTTCAGAACTAAACTTATCTTACTTATAATCAGAAACTCATAGAAAAACACGGAACGAACCATCTAGAAAAGCAAAACAATACGAGAAGCAAAACTCACATTCTCCTTAGGCAGTCGGCCATATTGGTTTATCGCTTTAAGCTTTTTCATTGGTGGATATATGAATAATGTGAGTTTTGACAACATCAGATCGTAGGAGAATTTGACTTTTGAAACAATTCACAGATTTCATACTTTAAAAATAAATACGAAAATGTGAGTTTGTACCACTTCTAAATTTTAAAAAGGTGTAGTTCAACACCATAAACAAGATAGCGCCACTAACTCTATTTCGAAAAATTATGGATGGATTCATTATAAAAATTATTATTAGTGGTAGAGACAGAATTTTGGTCAAATTTAAAAATATATATAAGTATTCACTATTTTTTAACTTTAAATCAATAAAGCAATTATTATTTTAAATTTTCTTATAGGTAACATGTCCTTTTTATGTTAGAATTGAAGAATATAAACGTAAATTTATATAAAAATTGAAGGTTTTACTTTGAAGTTCGCATAAAGAAAACTAGATAGATAAATAATTGTTAAAAATCGATTCTTATATTAGTTTTGAGGTTAATAATAATAATCTCTAAATTATTTTTATTAAATCCATTACTTTAACAAATTAATTATTGCCAACATTCTGCTTCTTGTGTTGTATTTTTGTGATTAAGATGAATATTTAACCATATTGCCATTGCACTTAACCCGCCACTGAATGAAGTAAATCATTGTCAGTGTTGCCAACTACGAATAGTGAAAATAATAAGAGAGCGGCACACAAAATACTTGTAAGTAGCGCTATCAATCGCTCTGGATCTCTCGGTACTTTAAAATTTTTACACTAAAAACGGATCTAGAGAACTTTTCAAGTTAATGATTTGCAAATACTGTCACTTTTCGAATTTTCCCTTCAATTTTAACACCCTGTAGACTAAAACGGAGCAACATTCGATGGAGGGATTTGGCTCAATCATCATTTTATTTTGCTCTCAGGAGGATAAATCAAACAAACAATTCTTCTCAGTGTATCCTTATAAAACGAAAAGTTGCAGCTTCTCAACTTACCCTGGAATTCACAGTGATCAGAATCAACTTTTCGGAACTAATAAACTTTCGGGTGTCACCCTGTACGCGAAAGTAAACAAAAAAAAATCGATTTGCTGCGGCGGAATCAGGCCATGATTCGGGGCGAACAGCGCATTACAAGGAAAACAAAATGAAAACAAGCCGCCGCGAATAGGTAGAAAAATTGTTCGGCAACAATAACAAATCCATCGCCGGTTTTGGAGCGAATGTAGCCGCTCGAACCGTTGCGCAAACTTTAATCCCGCCGTGTTAGCAAAGAAAATATTTAGCCAGAGGCCAATCTAAATTTGGTGGTTGAAGTGCGCGGCCTGATTGGCTGTATCGAGAGCGGCTCCGTCTAGTGTTGTCTTTCCTGGATTGCTTCGGCAAAGGAAGTGGATTTTTCATTAAATTGCGGGGTCGCCCCAAAAAAACCCGGGATTCCTATTACGTCGCACTCGAGTCAATTAATTTTTAGCTGCTAATTGTTTTGATTTATATTTAGCACATTTTAAAAAAGACCAGTTGTTATACTTTACACCAGTTGCATAGTATTTTTTCATACACTACGCCACGTTAGCAATCTTGTTTAAAATTTCACAAGATTGGGGGGGGGGCTTTTCCACCGCGGCACTTAGGCCTTATTAGGCTCCTTGTACACCCTCCTTCTTCATTATTCGACTACTTTTCTTCAAACCATCCTATTTACTACACGAGTGGCTTGGTGGTAAAGTCTCGTACAATTTTTTATGTATGATAGCAATGGTCTTGAGTTACAGAGATTTTTGCTCTATTCTCATTACCATTTTATTTGGTACCACACGCAGGCGGAAGGTATTGAGCGACCCAGGTCTTTGGTAGGCTGCCACAGCCACGTCCCCGAGACTGCCTTAGGTCACCCATCCAAATTTCAGCCTGCGTCCGTGATGCTTACCTAGGTCAAGACATCCGGCTAGGCGGTCCCCCAAAGTAAAGGGGTATTGCAACTTATTCAAATTGAACGTTTTGTTTTCCCTAAAACACAAAACATATCTAATAATGAACAAGCTATGTCCAAACACAACCACTTCCGGGAGCAGTCAATTTTCAGGTTGAACAATATTCATGTTGATTGCCACGTCATAGGTTCAGGCTTTTTGACGTTTCAAGAGGTGTACCGCCCTCTTGTTTAGCGGAAGCTCTGAAAGTGAGTTTCAGAATTTCAGAGATATTTTTCGAAACATCAAGAAGTCTAAACGCATGACGTGGCAACCATGGACCACTATCACCTGCAAAACTTTATTATTTTTCTGTATTTCACCTCCGCCTATTTTTGTAGCCTAATTAGGAACATTAATTAAAACAGAAACAAACAGTACTTAAAGTATTTTTGACGTAGGTATATTCTACAAAAATTTCACTTAATTTCACTAATCTACACCATGACCTAATGGGGATGATGGGAATAGACAAAGACAACGTACGACAACCATAGAATAGAGTGGGATCACTCAATAATGAGGACATTTTCTCCGATTTAGGTACAAGCATTATATTTGAGTGAAAGTACTCAGTTTTAGTTCAAATATTATGGCCCAAAAAAAAAACGATTTTTTTTTCGTGTCTCTTGTGAAAATATGTTAGTTTATCATATTTTAAGAGCCCCTTCAAAAAATCAGCTCAAAAAAAATTTTTTAGAGGTCGCTCTATTGAATTTTTTTTAATTTTTTTTCTCTTTATTTAATCATTTTCTAGGTTGAAAAAAATCTCGATTCTGAAAATTTCAAATCGAAATTTTAATTTCTAAAGGTCAATCAAAATTATTATTTTAATTTTCAAAATAGTGTACCTGTTTTCGAGCGACATCTAAAAAATAAATATCAACAAACTAATAGTTTTTTTTATTGAATTTGATGAACAAAAGAATAGAAATAAATCACGAGACACTTAAATTTTAAAAAATTTAAAAATTATAAATATTTGATACTCACAATGCGGTAGTAAATTTTGCATCGAAAAATTTTTTTAAGTGTCTCGTGATTTATTTTTATCTTTTGTTCATCAAATTCAGTAAAAAGAATATTAGTTCGTTGATATTTATTTTTAGAGGTCGCTCCTTTAGAAATAAAAATATCGATTTGAAATTTTCAGAATCGAGATTTTTTTTCAACCTATAAAATTATAAAATAACGAGAAAAAAAATTAAACAAAAAAAAATAAATTTTTGACGATTTTGGAAATTTTTAGAAAACTTGAGCAACCTCTAAAAAAATTTTTTTTTAGCTGATTTTTTGAGGGGGCTCTTAAAACATGATAAACTAACATATTTTTACAAGAGACACGAAAAAAATAATCGTTTTTTTTTGGGCCAACCTAGTGTATTGCTTTCACTTACACCAATTTTTTTACAGTGTATCGTAACAAACAAAGTATAAACAATAGCTAGTCTTTCCAATTTTTGATCTAATAAAATGTTCTAGAAATAATAAATCTATTAAGAATGTACAGGTACTTAAAATTGATGCCATTGAATAAACTTTGTCACTAAAAATCATCAAAACTTTAAATCAATTTTTGATCGATTTATTGAAGTTAGGAAATTTACTACATTTTATTACAATAGAAACACGGCTAACTAATTAATGAATTGATTATTACGTCAAAAAGTGATTAATGTAAGATAGCTTTAAATAGTTTATATTTAGCAGTAATGTATAAAATACGTAGTTACTTTTATAGATACAAGCGGACAAGTTAGTAGAAATAGAAAAAAAAAACATTTTCGGAAGTGTTTTACATTGCTTTATTCAACATAAATATTTTGTTGCAAAACTATGTGATTTTAGTTGGTCCCAATATAATCGTCTTATAGCCCTTGATCAGTTATAAATAATATTTTGCATGTTATTACGCTAAAGTCTAAATTTCATGAAGCGATATTCCTATATCCGTTTTTTACTGTATCGATATTGGTTTTTAACCTTCTTTTTTAAAGAAAAAGTATACCAAAAGAAAATTTAAAATTAAAAAAGTTTTAGGATTTCATTATTATCCAGTATTGTAAAACTGAAAAATAATTGTTCTCCACATTGTTCTCTTATCTAAAAAAAATCTGTGATGTGAATAAAATATTTTAATTAATATTTTTTGTAATAAAATTGTTTGTAGAAGCCCTGATAATGTGTATATAAATCATATATCAATTACCAGGTGTCGCACCAGAAAGTATAAAAACTTTAAGAGAACATACTTCGGGTTAAAATAAACGAAACAACAAATAAGCCTCGACCTGGCAATGCATCCTTTTTTGATATAGAAAGAAAAAAAAAATAAGTTTTTAAGTAGGTAGGTACATCACAACTTATAGATAGCTTCACAACATTTGACATGATAATACCTACATTTATATTTACATAATTATGTTAGTAATTATATATTGCAGTTGTCAGTGCCGTAGATATGGAAGGGTCAGTCCCTTCCGTGAAGAGTAACTTTCACGTCTATGTTTTGAAATATTGATTAGGTTGAACATTTATGGAAAATATTACTCTTGTCAAATTTTCGTTTCCTTAAATTTTGGAAAACCTTCTCTTTGCTTTACAACAGGAACTACAATTTTTCAAAAGCATTTTAATTAATTAGTTAAAAATAGAAAAACTAAATCCAACCTGGTTGATATATAAAAATAGTAAATATACCATAAAATATGTAAATATAGTCTAATTATTAGCACTTACAAATTAAAAAACATAGTCTTCTCAAAGAAACTGATTTTTTTCTTATTTAAACATTATTTTTTATCTCATTTACACCTTCGTTGAACATAACTTTCAAAATTTTGTTATTTTTCATAGTTATTTGTGCCATAATATTTTTAAAATGTTTACTCATTTTTTTTTTGTTTATATGTTAACTATTTTTGTGTATCAATATCGTTCAGACTTAACATTTTTGTGCGTTAACCCATTTATTAAAATTCGTTGAAGAAATCATAGAATCTTTTGCATTTTAAACACGAAATTAAAATACAATTTTTCAACTTAATGTTAATGGCAAGCGATTTTCCTTTTTGTTAGTACAAACAAAGTTACAGAAAAGGGGACTAACAAACAATTACCAAAAATACATTAAAAGAATTAGAACAATTTAAAGAATAATTATTCTTAATTTCATATTTAAAATATCCTATACGGAATTACAAATTTAGACTTATAAAACGATTTACTTCATTTTGCAAAGAAAATTAACTATTATCAGCTTTTATTTTTGTGTTTAATTATAGTAGTAGTAGTATAGCAGTAGTAATTGTTATACAGGGTGTTCGTAAATAAGTGATAAATATTTTAAGGGGTGGTTGCCGGTTATTTTGTGAAAAAATGTTATATAAATGTATGTCGAAATATATTTAAATTTTAAATTTTTATTTATTTTTATTAATTACTTCAAAGAGTTTTAAATTCGAAATTTGATAGTTGTATTTTATTTAGAAATATTGACAGCAACCTACTAGATAATGTATCAATAGAAATTAAAAATACACAACTTGCAATCAAATTTTATTTTTTTTATTTTGTCGCCTCAAAAAACGGTGCATCCTACGAAAAAAATTGAAGAGACCAATTTCGTTCAGAACTTATGGCGGATTTAAAAAAAATATCAAAATAGGAAAAGTCAGTGGCGTACCATTTTTTTTTATTAAAAAAAGTTGTAGCATTCTCGCAGGAACGTCACTGGTGCAAGTAGAAATATTCGGACTACCCCAAAAAATGCACATTTATCCCTCAAAAGCGTTTTACAAATTTCGAGTCAATATCTTTAAAACTCTTTGAAATAATTAACAAAAATAAATAAAAAATTTAAATTTAAACACTCTGTATCTCGGAAACGAAGCATATTTCGACCTACGTTTATATGAACTTTTTTTTTCAAACTAGCTTCGGCAACCACCCCCTAAAATATTTCGCACTTATTCACAAACACCCTGTATGTTAAAATTTATTATCTTTTCATTTTAAATACAAATACGGTAAATGTTTTAACTGTAGAATTCTGAGGATGTTGTAATCAAATCGCCAAAACATTGACAAAGCGTAATAGTCATTTTCTAATTATACTTTCCTACTTAATTCAGACAAAAAAAGGAAAACCGGTATTATTTTCAGCACTGAAAATACTCCAAACGTAGATACCAGGACCTTCCTGTAAAGCAAGGCTCCCGCTTCAGAGGTCGTGATCCCGAAGGCACTTACTTATACGCGTATTTCAATGTTTCGCACCTAGTTCGCACCCAGATTACTAAATAGCTGGCTCGTCCGAGGAAAATGATATTTCTCCTCCGTCTCTCTCCCCCATTCACGTCGCCTGCGAGCGTGAGAGAGAACGCGAGGGACCGAAAGGATACTCTCTCGTGATTTTTGTCGGACGTCCGCTAAGAAATGTCAAATCAGCCATAAATTTTATTTGTCCCGCGAGAGAGCTGTATATCCTGCTGATTTTGGATTACGGCAGTCCTGCAAGGCACAGATTACAGCTTGGCGTGATTTGTGTTTTTAAAAATTCACCGAGAACCTCTCCGGGAAATGTTGTTACTGTAAAATAAATGCTAGTAAGGTTCAGGTACGTTCAGAGGGAATAATTTTATTCCGAAATAATCTGATTAATGTTTTCTTCTTATACAGGGGCATGTTACTAAACAATTGGAGTTGCTTAAAAGGTTGTTACAACTTGGTGTCATCAGACTCTCACTTAGTTAGTTTTTTAAAAAATATATTTATCTTTACTGAAAATACTGAGCCAATAGAATAGAAGTTGGGCAAAGTTGATTAGAGCTGCAGCAAAGAGCAAAGCCAAAGCGTCAATTCAGATCTATTGACGATACATTTATCATATGGTCTTATTGGCACAACAACATGAAAATGAAGTACTTTCGGACATCTACTTGGCTGTACTAAGCAAGAAAACGGTACTTTTCCAGTCCTATGTCTTTATCAAAGGAAAATCTGATGTGGTTTTCTATACGACAAAATTGTATCTCAACGCAAAATTTGACAACCATCTCATCCAGAAACAATGTATTGTTTCATGCTGTCTTCTGTAGTAGAGAGTGGTTCTTTTTCGAATCTTCAGGAAGTCTAAACCAACGACGGAAGAATCAACCCAGAAAATATGACCAAAAATCCGAACGAGTTTCATAAGCACCTTTATAACATCGTTACTGAACAATTACTGTTTCATTATCAATTATTTCCCTTGTAATTTTATCAATAAATTGAAATTTTATTTAATCTACGTCTTCCAAAGTAATCGTAAATGGTTTTATCATCATTCATCAATCCTAATCTATTATAAACAGAACTGCAGGAAAAACTGACTAACTCAGACAGAAGCTGATTCATATTTCGAAATGTTGTGTTGGTGATTATAATAGACCAGCTTAAATCGATGTTTTCGGTCACTTGAAAAAAAAATACAATCGTTCATTCTGAATGGGTTCAGCAGAAAACGGTATTTTATCATACATATACAATAGCTGATTATGTAATAATCAATTTTGATTCTTCAAATGGTTTCAAAACATATACATCGGGTGGAAATTTAACTACAATTTATCAGAATTTAGGAATTCATTTGGTATAATGTTAGAATATACCAAGAACTATTTATAAAGAAACAGTGTCGTTGTAGGCAGGTCTATGATCTTCACACTTATTGTTATATCATCTAAGTAAGTAATCGCAGCTTTCAGTTTTTCCTCTCTAATGATTCAGCCAATAGTTCTTTGGAAACTTGCAAGGCCATTGATTACGCCAAAAGGAATAAGTCGAAATTGTCACAGGTTTGTACATGCATCAAATGCAATATACCGTTTCCTTTGTTTAAGATTGGTACTTGTTGTAAGCATTTTTAAGATCAATGGAACTAACATTCACCAAACTTAAATACAACGGTTGGTAGTTCTTTGAAACTGTTTATTGTTAGAGAACAATTAATAACTAAATCCTTTCTATGATATCACAATAATTCCAGCTCCCCATGGATAATTACTTTCTTCAATTACTCCACTACTTTTTGTTTTTCTATTTCAGATTGATTGAATTTTACTTTTTCTTCCAGAAATTATCCCTTTCCATAGACCTGATGAAGATCCAACAGAATTACATGAATATTGACAATCTTTCGTCTTCATTAATGGAAGCAACAAATTTCTTCATATATTTGCAGAATGTACATTCTTACAAAAGCAAGATTGAGAAGTTATATTAATCGTGGGACAAATAAATATATCGAACATGACATTTTCTTTCCACAGAAGTAACACTGTTTCTTTGGAAGTGAGTTAGATGCCGTAGCTTCATTTTTATAAATGTTCTTTTCTTTTATCCATCATATAATCATTCCTTATGTACAGAAATGAATTTAACCATGAATTTCAACTATTGTAATTTCATGTGTACGTATGTTCGGATGAATGACCATTTTGCCAAGAGGAAAAGGATGCAAATATTGTGAAAACGTATGTAATACTAGACTGAAAATTAAAAAGAAATCCTAAATTGTCGCTATTTACTTTTACATTTCCCCAACAATGCGTTGTCATATTGCGTAGTGTTGTCATCGCTATAATTTCGCAGTTCCATACATTTTCTTCCAGAAACACATAATCTGTACGTTTATATATCGATATTTGATTTTTATTACCATTTTTGGTTCGAATGCATCAATCCTTGCCTGCGGCATTGCGCCGCTATCAAGTTATAGACGATAAATAACCAGCCATCCCCATGTATCTGTTGTTCGCAATCCCGTTTACTGCCTCTACAATAAATCTCGAAAACAAGGGGAGCATAAAAAACAAAAATCAAAAATACATCCCGGGTCACGGATATAATAGCGGGGCAATCATTTCTTAAAACGACTTATATGAGCAATAGAGTTTAATAATTGAACATTATGGGTTTTGGAGAAGCTCTCAGAAAGATTGAGCGCTCAGCTGCTCCAAATAATGGCCTATATTAAACCCGGATACACTGAGAAAACAAGAAGTTTGATACAATATCCTATAAAAAGTAAGTAAAATATCTAGGTTTATCAATTTCTTTAAATTATTGATTTTTTTACACTATACGTGTACGTGGTGTTTTTATAAGTTTTTGTTTAAGCTGTAAGCAAATCGTTTGTTCTATTTTTATTTTAAAGTATTCTTATATAGTCCAGGCGATAGAGCAGTAAAAGTAGGCTTTGGCGTTTGAGTTTGAAGTCATCTATTTTGTTATACAGAAAAATATTAAATATTATGTAGAATAATGATCCAAATTTGCCTATTCCAGAAAACCATTGCTAAATTCAGGGGAACAACAAGCATATAAAAAGAACGAACAAATTTTCCGTTTTTCGACATATTTTTTACTGTAACATTGAAAGTAAGCTCTAAATAAAAAAAGTCATCCTTTTTTTTGTTTATTTGATGATTCTACAAAGTAGAATGCTGTCGTATTTGGCTAAAAAGCAAGGGGTTACCACGTAGTTTTTATGTGTGCAACATCTTGTCGATTGAAAAGAAAATTCCCTGGGCAATAAATAATTGTTTATAGAATAAAATGTTGAAAAATTTAAAAAATTTTAAATGGTTATAATAATGTAAAAATTGGTATTTTTAGTATTGATCATTGTTTATTATGACAATAAGTATCTCTAAAAAATTGTGTACCCTAAACCTTAATTTAAACCCACGGTACGCGACAAACTTTTTGAAATTTTCTTAATTAACAATCCTGTCAATCAAAAACCACGCGATCGATTGTTGCAAAATTTTTAGGGTAAAATTGACATGTTTTACTATTTGTTCATAAAGTTTCTTCATAAATAATAAATATTTACTTATTTTAAAAATTGCTCCAAATATACATATGATTTTCTACTATTTTTGACCCATTGTTAATGCAAAATTCAACTTTTTTGATTCGCAGTTGTTGTAACTTTATAGAATCGTCAAATAAACAAAAAATAAAGAATGACTTTTTTTGATTTAGGGATTTTTTAATTTTTTTAATGTTACAGGGAAAAATATGTCGAAAAACGGGTAATTTTTCGTTCCTTTTATATGTTTGTTGTTCCCCTGAATTTAGCGATAGTTTTTTTGGAATAGGCAAACTTGGATTCCTATTCTACATAATATTTGGGATTTTTCTGTACAACAAAATAGATGACTTCAAACACAAACGCCTCGAATGCTCTATCGCCTGGACTAATAAGCAACTTAGAAGAAATAATTAATAGTTTATGCAATTTTTTGACAATTATTGACAATCTACTTTAAGTTGGCATGTCGAAAAAAAAACAACTTGTTTATTTGGTATTTTTTAATTCCATGATATAATTAATTCTAAACGTCCTAGTTTCATAAACAAAGTAATTAATAAAGGACATTTTTATTGACATAATACACGCACATATCTACAAATTCATTCGTATAGTATGCTGTGAAACAAGAGAGAAAAACAGTTGTGGCTATTATAGAAAACATGAATCATGGAAGAAGCTTCAGGCAACTCGTTGCTTAATTTTGAGAAAATGTACTTTTTCTCAGTGTACCCTCCCGGTTTTCTTCCGTACGAGACCCTGCTGCCGGATATAAAACAGATGACTGTAGAAGCATCGCCGTAATGGCGGCAGATTTCGCGCCGTGGTTATGTTTTAATAGAATTTACGATTATTACCGTAAGGGGGTTGAACGCGCTGGCAAGGGCGGCAGATTTTAGCTCGGTTTAAGTGGATATTGCAATGCACTCTGCGAGATGATTTTCTTGTCTCGGAGTCGTTTAAACGAGGCTGCGACGCAATTGCCGTTTGTTGACAAATTTAAGAGCTTGTTTCCCGGGGTCTCCGCAGTCGTAGTTCTAGATGGGTATTTAATTACAGTGCTATTTTTTTTACGACTTCGAAAAGTATCTTTATTACTCGTTTAAGGCGGTAGGTGTTTACACGAATTCGCTGAAAGTTGCAAATTGTTGCAATTTGTAATTCTCGCATGAGATTGAATCATTTGTCATACATAGAACTGACGGAAAACCCCTGATTCGAGTGTCGCCTATGTATGGAACATGACGAAACAGCAAAGTACATAGTATTCGTAATGAGTGCATTCTCTGAATAATCAATCACCAAATGAAATTTTCGTGTTGAAATAGGAAGATTTATTTAACTTTATTAAGCATATTACTATAACTTTAAATAAATTGGGCAACCTTAATAGATAATGTTTTTATGTAAGGCAAGAAATATTGCGTATGGGTATTTAAAGGAAGACAGTTTTTGAGAAATGATACCGATTGTTAAAAATCACAGGTCAACAAGGGTCAAGAAGCAGACACACTAATATGCATTCCCGAAGGATTTTGGTGCGCTGAATCCGAATCTGGCCGCAGAATTGCTCTATCACGTCAGGTTTTTGAGATATGCTAACCTAAAAGTGCAAAAAATACTGGTTTTCGTCATATTTGAGGTTATGTAGTAATGCCATCTATTCTTTTTTTTTTAAAAAAAATACATATAATTTAAAAGTACAATGGAAGTTTATCAGTTTCTTAATATGCGAAAATCTACTAAGGATCTCTTAGACGTCAAACAATTGATTGCAGTTCAGAAACTTCATACTCAGAAACCTTTAATACATACGAACTCTAAATCCACAAATTCACAAACCCCAAACCCACAATCCTTAAACCCACAAACCCCAATCCCACAAAACCCGAACCTACAAACTCCAAGCTTACAAACCCCAAGCCCACCAACTCCAAACCCACAAACCATGGATATGAAGTTTCTGAATTGCAATCGACTGCTTGATGTCTAAGGGATCCTTAGTAGATTTTCGTATACATATGATATCTCAACGAAAAAAAAGGTATTTGAGCAAACTCAACGGCATTCGAAGGAGGGAGCCTTGTACTTTTAGATTCAATGTAATTAGTATTTTGAAAAAGAATAGATGGTGTTTTTTGCACTTTTAGGTTAGGATATCTCAAAGGCCTGACGGAAATGAAAGTTTCTGCTTCCAAAAAAAAGTCAAATTTTGTTGGTCTGTGAAATTAATAAAAGTTGGTTAATATTATAAGAATTTCATCTTAACAACGAATATTTTGTAATGTTTTATAACAATTTGTCACACTGTCATTTGCCCACAGCCAACTTAATAATAATAGGAATTTAAAAAAAACTCTCTTATTATTATTAAAAGGTAAATATCTCAGAAATTAATGATTTTAGCTATGGAGAATGCTTTATACAAATGAAAGAACATAAAGTGTATTTTCAGTTTTTAAAATAAAATACAGGGTGATTCAATAAAAAAATTGAGAAAATTATGTGCTCGAGTTTTGGCTCGCCCTATATTAAACTGTTGTAATAATAAAGAAATAGCACTTTCTCGGAAAACTGTACCAATATCAAAAAGTTATGCCTGCAAAAATATCGTTAAGTTGTTCTGTTTAGGGTATACAGGACGCTGAAATGGGAATGATTCTCGTATACAATTGACCATAACTTTTGAAATACCCTGTATAACATAAATAAACCCTATATTGGAAGCATGGAAGAGATGAGATTAATCTAAATTTGAAATAATATATAGGGTGACCTGTACATACAAAAATAATTTTAAAATGTGCAGTTTTAAGTTGGCTACAATTTTTGTAAATAACGTTTTTTGATACCTTCTATAATAAAGGAGATATCGTACTTCGATTGTTTACTATCGTATTGTTTTTAATTATTGTAATCAAACCACTGTATTAAAAAACACAGTTCTCACCAAAATAACCGGATAAACGGATATTTGTCCAGCACTACACGCTATACACCACTCCAGAGATGGGTGACCTAATGGGGACGATGGGAATAGACAAAGACAACGGACGACAACCATAGAATGGATTCACTCTGTACCTTCATTGCTTTCACTCACACCGATTTTTTTTTACAGTGCAGTCAAGTTTTATTAGAATGGGGCATAATTACAGTAATCACGAATTGATGAACATATTATTGACATACGATGAATGTAGACAAAATGCCGCGACCGCAGAAAGAATGTAGATGATTTTTTTTTTCACTTCTGCAAGATTTGTAACACTGGTTCAGATAGTGCGTAATACTGGTCAGTATTTAAAAAATTTGGTTTATGACAGAGAAATTAACGATGTTCTGATTGAAGTTGCAGCATAGATTATTAGTCTTAACTTCAGCTGTTCTCAATAATATGTTTGAACTTTTTTGTAAAGTAGATCGACTTTTTCTTTCAGATGGTAAGACACAATTCTTGATTTAAGATAGGTAATATATTTGTTTAATGTAGAACAACTACAATAGACCATGAAATTGATCGTTAATCTTATTCACAGGTACAATGCGCCTTTTTTCTTCAGAACTAGGACCTTCGCGGGGACACTTTCACCGTCTCCTTTGAACATTTTAAAGTCCCGAACATTCCGAAAAAGCAATAAACGCAGAATTTAACTTAGAATTCAGTAAGAGTAAATCGGGGGTTTCATATGTTTGAATAATGTTCGGCGGCGAATATCACAGGACACATTCCGGGGAAGTGAGTGAGAGCGCATACTTTAAGGATTGCGGGCTACGGACAGGACATTCAGGAATGTCCGGGATTCCCAGGATATTGGTCTCTGCCAACCTCTGCCAGGACGGGGATATTAATATTGCGCTGCCCTTCCGTAGCTGTCAGAAACTGTGGAAATCCTCGAATGCAGGGGACTTGTGAGCGGCGTCTGTACAGGGCGATATTTTGAAGAGCTGCAATGGTTCCGATTCTCAAGGATCTGCATAGAACGACTTAAAAGTCTTAAATCTCTTTTAGCTTTAGCGTCGTCTACAATTTGTTTTAGGAGATTTCTACTTGAAATCTTAACTAGGGTCTTCTAAGCCCTGCCTATCAACTAGATTTTAGAGAATAAAATTCTTTTTTTTTTATTCATCAACTTTTAATTTTAATTTAATTAAAGTTGATGAACATAGGACAAAAAAGCTGAATCTTACTGGACACAACTGGATTTTGTTTTTTTCAATGCCCGGAAGGTTTTTCGAAAAAACAAAAAAAAACTTTGAAAAATGTCAAAAATATTTTCGAAAATTTTATTTTTCATCAATATCAACGTTATTTGCGGTAAAAATGTGAGAGAACCTCAAAAATTTGTTTTCCATTTTAATCATGATTATGAAGTGTTTAAGCTCAAAAAACGTACCCTTTAAATTTTTTTTAAAGTTTGACTGTTTGAAACAAAGAAACGGTCAGCTAGATCGAGATGAAACTTCACAGGGTTCTTCTGGGTATATCGAATTGTAAAAATAATGCTTAACATTAGTCATTTCGTGAATATTTCTAATTTAGCCGTACATTTTCTAAAAAAACATAAACTACAGGAAAAATTTCTGTTAAAATTCGTATAAAAGATGAAAAAAAAAAATGTCCTAAAAGTTGGGACAGCATGTTATAGGAAATTTATTCCAGTTTTCGAAACTGCCCTTCAATTCTTTGTACGACTATTTGTCGCCGAGATATCGATGATTGAAGACAAAAAGACATCTGGTCCATGCAATGGCTTAGCTAAAAAAAATCTTTCCAAGTCGGTGGCGCGCTATTTCTTAGAATTGCATGATAACTGTAGCTTCTAAAAAATTTCGACCGAAAGATCTAAAAACTAGAATCTTAGAGCTTCAAAATGCTTTTTTTTAATTCCCGATACGACCAATTTTCACCTAAATACCTACAGTCTGTCAAAAATCACGGAAAAATTTCGGAAATTCTTTTGACCCTTTTATTTTTTGCATTAGGATTCTTCTGCATTGTTATGAGGCTGGGGAGTTTTACGTGAACCACCCTGTATATTTACATTTTACGTCCATGAGAAATTCCACATTTGTTAACACAAAATCTGGAGATCACTCGGAGGCATTCTTTCATGTTTATCTAACCAGCGACAGATCGTGTTTCTTTTTCTTCTATAAGGAATCACCGACGCTCTAACCCGCACGGAAATCTCCCACCGCGTGTCACCCGCCTACTTGTTACACATGTGACTGTACGTCAGCCCGCCGTATCCCGGAGGAATAGCCGCAATTAGACTGGATTCGTTAGGGGATCGCTCCGAAAAATTTATAGGCCCCGGAACGTGAGAACCCGGCACGGAAAAAATCCTTGTTTTCCATATTAATTTCTCTATTATTCGTAGGTGTTGTTTCAGCGCCGGCCAACCTGCTTAAAATCAACACGGGGAAGAGTTCAAGAGCACTCGCCGGACGGCCGGCAAGTGCACATCTGTGCTTGGGGGAAAAGAACCAAACACTTCACAGCGGCCCCTGATATGTGTAACGTTACTAACTTTATTATTTTCCTCTTATTGTTATTGTAGCTAAAGGGAATTGTGTTACTTCCGACTGCCGGCCGCAATGTTTATTATGTTAATGAAAATTTGAGGGCCAGCTTATTCCGGTGCTAATGTTATGAAATTACACTCCCAATTTTGTTATTTTATAAGAAGTTTCACGTAAATACTCAACAGAAAATGAAGGTTTAATTTCTAAACAAATATTCCATGTCCTGTAAATTTTTCATTCAATTCGCTGAACAAGATATGTTTATTTTCATTGTATTTTCCATAATATACCAATTTATTAGTTGGAATCATCTCAGACAACTGATAACTCATTATAAATTGGCCATATAGATATAATTTTTCATGTCTGTGCATCAAGATACCGGCAAGCGGTATATTGATTGGTGTTAATCTCAGTTTTTGTATAGTATTTTATATAAGGTACGGAAATTTGTCTAAACCTTAAATGTAATGTACTAGTAGGTCGCCCAATTACAGGAAGCATATAATAAACAGAAATAACAAATTATAAAAGAAAAGGTGGTCATTTTTTTGTGCTTTTAAGAAAATAAAAAAATAATATAGTAAATAAATAAGTAATAATATTTCAATTAATTTAACGTGTTAGCAGAATTACACCAATTTTTAACCTAAATCAGTGTTATTAACACCATTTAAGATAATGACTGGCTGTTCATGACTTAAAACAATTTCGTTATTTCGGAATTTTCCTATCTTATAAAATGACAATAAAACATGGCAGAATTGCCAACGAAAAAGTAACATAAATTCATCAAAAATATAAATAATTTATTCAAGACAATCTTAAGTTTTCAAATATTATTCGTGAATCCAAACGTCAGTTTAGAAAAAAACGTNTTTTACAGTGCAGTCAAGTTTTATTAGAATGGGGCATAATTACAGTAATCACGAATTGATGAACATATTATTGACATACGATGAATGTAGACAAAATGCCGCGACCGCAGAAAGAATGTAGATGATTTTTTTTTTCACTTCTGCAAGATTTGTAACACTGGTTCAGATAGTGCGTAATACTGGTCAGTATTTAAAAAATTTGGTTTATGACAGAGAAATTAACGATGTTCTGATTGAAGTTGCAGCATAGATTATTAGTCTTAACTTCAGCTGTTCTCAATAATATGTTTGAACTTTTTTGTAAAGTAGATCGACTTTTTCTTTCAGATGGTAAGACACAATTCTTGATTTAAGATAGGTAATATATTTGTTTAATGTAGAACAACTACAATAGACCATGAAATTGATCGTTAATCTTATTCACAGGTACAATGCGCCTTTTTTCTTCAGAACTAGGACCTTCGCGGGGACACTTTCACCGTCTCCTTTGAACATTTTAAAGTCCCGAACATTCCGAAAAAGCAATAAACGCAGAATTTAACTTAGAATTCAGTAAGAGTAAATCGGGGGTTTCATATGTTTGAATAATGTTCGGCGGCGAATATCACAGGACACATTCCGGGGAAGTGAGTGAGAGCGCATACTTTAAGGATTGCGGGCTACGGACAGGACATTCAGGAATGTCCGGGATTCCCAGGATATTGGTCTCTGCCAACCTCTGCCAGGACGGGGATATTAATATTGCGCTGCCCTTCCGTAGCTGTCAGAAACTGTGGAAATCCTCGAATGCAGGGGACTTGTGAGCGGCGTCTGTACAGGGCGATATTTTGAAGAGCTGCAATGGTTCCGATTCTCAAGGATCTGCATAGAACGACTTAAAAGTCTTAAATCTCTTTCAGCTTTAGCGTCGTCTACAATTTGTTTTAGGAGATTTCTACTTGAAATCTTAACTAGGGTCTTCTAAGCCCTGCCTATCAACTAGATTTTAGAGAATAAAATTCTTTTTTTTTTATTCATCAACTTTTAATTTTAATTTAATTAAAGTTGATGAATAGAAGCATATGACAAAAAAGCCGAATCGTATTGGACACAATTGGATTTTGTTCAATGCCTAGAAGGTTAAAAAAAAACAAAAAAAAACTTCGAAAAATGTCAAAAAAAATTTTTTTTTCATCAATTTCAACGTTATTTGCGGTAAAAATGTGAGCGAACCTCAAACTTTTTTTTCCATTTTAATCATAATTATGAAGTGTTTAAGCTCAAAAAACGTGACACTTTAATTTTTTTAAAAGTTTGACTGTTTGAAACAAAGAAACGGTTAGCTAGATCGAGATGAAACTTGAAAGGGTTCTCCTGGATATATCGAATTGTAAAAGTCATGCTTAACATTAGTCATTTCGTGAATATTTCTAATTTAGCCGTCAATTTTCTAAAAAAACATAAATTACAGGAAAAAATTATAAAGAAAGGAAATATGGAAAAGATATTTGTGCTCAGCTATATCAGTACTTTCGTCCACTAAAATGGAGAATTTTGTTTCTTGCAATTCCTTTACTGTCTCTTCAGTTTCAATTCTACCTAATATATTTTTATTATTTAAGTACACTTAGTTCTTTTTATTTAATATCATTTATTATTTTTGAGTTATCAATAATGTTCCTTAATAATGGTATTAAATGACCCACTACTTGAACTGCTACATTATGATCTGCAAAGAAACATGCAAGTTTAATTTCGACAATATCACTTTTTCTTCATGAGAAACTTCTGTATCAGTTTTGAAGAAGATATTAATTGGCTTCTGCTGATTTACAGCTTTCATGTTTTTAAGGTGAAATTTCCCTTCTGCTTTTAATAATTAATTTTTTCCAACAGCTATTATTTTATTGCATACTTTTACACCTGAAATTGATGTTCTGTTAAATGTGATTGGAAAAAATAATCAACCATTACTTAACATTTGTATTATTAGTACATCTTTCTACAAATAAATATAGAACAGGGTCATCCAACCACGTATTTTGAAATTTTTTATGTTCTTCACATTGTTTCTTCTTTTGTGGTGCATGTTCTAATCCACTACTACTACTATCATTACTAGCCATAATAGACGGTTGGTGTATGCATTTATCTCATATATTTAATTTGAGAAATAGTAATAAGAAATTACTTTTTTATTATTATTTTGTTCAGTCAGAATTCCTAGTTTAAAGTCAGAATTTAAAAAATNTTCAACGATTTTCATTATTGAAAATTTAGGTATTATTAATTTATTGTAAAAATTTAAAAACATAGACATAACAGTAACAATAATAAAAAAATCAGTAACGAGAAGAAATAACAAACTCAATAATAAAAACAAAGGAAATCAATCAATACTTCTAATAAGGACTTCAGATCGATAACTGAAAAGCAGTTAATCTTTTCATGATGAGTCAATCTCATTCCATATTTTTTATGTTTTCAAGGCCGTCAATCAATAACAGAGATAACGACGTGAATCAAAAAACAAATTGTTTAGGAAAGATGATATTACAGTTTTATTTAAGTAGAAATCCGCCATCTTAGCTGACGCATCCTACAAGGTGTTTCCAGTTTAGAAAAAAACGTAATCCCTCGCACCCATCGCATCCGATATTTCATCCTGAAAAATTTCCATCGCCCACGCGTCTCCCAACAAACAATTAAATCGTTCAGCGGCATTAGCGCCGACTGCAATAAAGAACTCGTTGAATTGCGACGATAAATCAAAAGCCATCATTAAGAGAGTCTCCGCCGGATTTCGGAGGCAAATTGGAATTCCGGACCGAGCTTCAATATCGCTGTTAATATTGCCCGTGCACGCGCTGGGCCGGATCGCCCACCAATTAAATTCAGATTGAATATCCCGAGACGAGTTTTTCATGCGATAAATATTTGAATCATAAACAGATATTCTATCTATAAATTTTTCTATGATTATTTCAGAAATAACAGTTGTATTTCAGATTAGTCAGTTTTATTTGAGAAAGTTTTAATTTGAATTAATTAGTTCACATATACAGGGTGCTTACAAACTTGTCCACAGTGACCATTTATTTATTTTTACTTTATACACACAGCGAAGGTATACTGTCCTTTCATAAAACCGTGTTTTCTACACGGTTAAAAGTAAAAATCTAGAAAAATAAACAACTTCAATCAAACATCCGTTTATTGATAATTATCACAATAAAATTACATATTTCGATATTGAAAACCACAGTAAAACTGATGATTACTTAAAACTGAACAAGCAATTCTTCTAAAAAACAAGTGACTTAAAAGTTAACGACACGGTATTTGCGGTCGTAACTATTGACCTCTTTTTATGTAGTATGTAAGTCTTGATTACGGTTTCAACGATTTTCATTATTGAAAATTTAGGTATTATTAATTTATTGTAAAAATTTAAAAACATAGACATAACAGTAACAATAATAAAAAAATCAGTAACGAGAAGAAATAACAAACTCAATAATAAAAACAAAGGAAATCAATCAATACTTCTAATATGGACTTCAGATCGATAACTGAAAAGCAGTTAATCTTTTCATGATGAGTCAATCTCATTCCATATTTTTTATGTTTTCAAGGCCGTCAATCAATAACAGAGATAACGACGTGAATCAAAAAACAAATTGTTTAGGAAAGATGATATTACAGTTTTATTTAAGTAGAAATCCGCCATCTTAGCTGACGCATCCTACAAGGTGTTTCCAGTTTAGAAAAAAAAAATATCTCTTTTCCCTTTCACCATATATGTACATATACATAAACCTGGGCCGCTACTTAGGGAGCGCATGCTACTTTAATAAAAAAAAGTTTAAAATTTTAATATTTAAAAACTTTGATTTGATTGAATATTCACAAAATTCTAATTGTTTATAAGTACAAAAATTCGACCAATGTTTAAACAAGCGCCAGAGCTTTCCTAATTCGACGGATTCGGATTTTTCAAAAAAAGTTTGAAAGTTTGAGAGCCCTTCTATATGTGATTAAATTTTCAAGTATCTAAGGGCCTTGGTTTTTGCTGTGCAAAATTTTGAAAATTTGCAATTTTTTTTTAAAATCTGGATTGCAAAATTATTATGCAAAATCTATCGAACCGATTTTGATGAAATTTGGTGTGATGATTCTACATAACATGAAGTTTTCTTGAGCCAAGTATAAAGGTCCTATACCCAATTTAAATACCCCAAAAAAATTCCCTAAAAAGTATTGTTTTTTAACCCCATTTTTGCGATTTTTTCGATTTTTACCATAATAATCATGATTCATTCGATTTGTAACTAGTCATGTTTTGTAAAAAATTTAATTACAAACATTTTTTTCCTCTTCCATTTTCGCCTAAAATCAACTCTTGAAAAGATACATAATTAAATAGGAAGAAAAATATGACATTTTTCGAATTTTTTTAACATATTGTGCCGCCAAAAGTTAAGCCCACGTTTTTTTTATGCGCATAGAAAAATTTTCATTTCTAGTGATATTTGAAAGCCAAAAAGCCAAAAATCTCCGTGGATATACGATTCGCCCAAACCAAATCAGATACCGCCTAGTCTAATAGGGGCTTTTTTGTTTACAATGTGCCAAAAAATCAAAAAAAAATTTCTGGAGTGAAAAAAACAATGTTTACAATTTGCTCAAAAAAAGTTTGTTTAAACAAATGGGCACCAGATTTCCGGCCGGCATCATCTTGATTCATGTTAAGGAACATCTCACGAATCTGAATATGCAAAAGAATCGAGTCGGAAAATTTCTCCCACGAATGCGAGGTTTTCGCCTGGTCTATAAATAAAGAGAAAAATGGAAGTATATTCCTTGATAACCATTTTGTAAAATGAAATATCAAGGGCGAAGTCGGAAGGACTTATCTCTTAAATTAGAGCGGAATTATTTCGCTGAAAACAGATTTTCAATTCGTCGAAGCGGGAGCAGCATCGAAACGGCCTCAGAGCAGCCAGAACCGAAAAACCTTTTTCCACTTAAGCCTCGCCTACGTGCCGGGAAAGTAATTAGCGATATAAAAATCCGTCGAGACTCAGAAACAAATGAAAGTGCGACTGGCGCCCCTCGTAATTGGCCGGGGACCGGGGGCGACGGAGTGACACTCCGCATGCAGGGCTTTCGCAATTAAAAAAGCCGAATTCCGGGCGAATCCTCTCTCCCTCATTTACGGCGAAAAAAAACTGTTTTCAAGACACAATCAAAATTACCCTTCGAGCAGCGCCAGCAATTTTAAAAATGGACTTTTTCTTAATTGCGAAAAAAGTCTAATTATAAGGAACACAGCGACGCTAATTGATTTGGTAACAAGAAAAGAATGCCCGGCTTTGGGATAATTATTATTTGACGCGGGGCTTAAGGCTTATTTATTATTTTGATGGGGACTACGTGAACACTCGCCTGACGTCGCCGTCATAAAAAATGAACGCGGATGATAATTAAACGCGACGCCCGGATAAATTTGTTGCCATTAAAGCCTTTAATTTGCACTATAAATCTCTTATAAAACAACAAAGTGACCTCCGGATCAACATAAATTCCTTATTATCACATTGACGTCAACCCGAGTATTCTATCTTATAAGTTATTGATAGGCCGCCCCTTCCTCCGCATAAAATTCCGTCGGACAATGTTCTGCATTGATTCATACACATTGGCATAAATATGTGACCAGTTTTTTTATATATTTTTCACTGTAAATTAATTGTGTATCTAGTGCAGGTTACAGGCCCCATACACGATCAAACAATTAGCGCAAACATTTGTTGTACAACATAATGTTGTACAACACCTTCAAACATCCACATACACGCTCAAACCTGTTTGAGTGTCACGCGTTGCACAAATAATTTCAAACAAGCTCGAATTTACTCAAACGGTTGCGCAACAGCTCCAATCAAGACATACATGTTCAAAATGTATGCACAACGCCCTCTGTTTTGCAAATTGTTTGATCGTGTATGGGGCCTATTACAATAGACTCTTTTAGTGTGACATAACATATTTAGGCAACGCGCAAGAAATTGTCGTAGTTGAAATTGTACACATCGAATCTGACCCTTGTTTACTGTTTACATATACTCGTATATTATAGAAATGAACTGTTTCAAATTATCTTATTTTTACAAGGATCCGTATTACACCTAATGCGCATGCTCCGGAAAAATAGCCTCATACGCAGGTGAGATCTTGTTCATTTGTCAGCGTATTTTCTCTTATTTTGTGTAATCTTGGCATTTTATAGTTCTACCAAGTATTTTTTATTGTTTTTCTTGATGCTCTGCTGCGTCAGCCTGTTTATCGAGTGTTTTTTTCTTCAAGTAGTTTATTGTAGACGTACTCTTAACCTTAAACAAACTTTTCTTGAATGGTATCCTGTTGCGAGGCTACTTCGCTTACATGAAATTATCCTTAATGCGCATGCTCAGTAACATTGATATAATTTTAATTTGTTAATTACTATCAATATTGTTCTATAAATTTAAAAATATAAATTCTATAACTCTTTTAGTTTGTCACTTGGGGTTTGAAACTTCTTAAATATTTTTAATATTACCCGAATATCGCAATATTTAAGGTCATGATAAAAACGAAATTTTTTTGGCACTTACGCAAGATCGAAAATCGATCTAGTAAAAATACTGAGAAATTCTGCATGATAGTGTGTATTATAAGGTTGCCTATTATTTGGGTGAACAAAAAAAAAAATAATAATAATAATAAACTTTAAACCCAAGGTTTCCTATGAAAAAAAAGCAAAGCTATTAACCAAAGCAGTTTTTTTTAAATTCACGAGCTTTTAAAGACATTTTTTTGTTTAATTTATTTCATTATTAAGATATTTCAATGGTATTTCGCGAAATAAATATATATTTAAAATTTACGCAATTGTAGTACGATGTGTTTTTATATTAGGTAATTATTTAAACATCTCATTTTTAGATTTTATTTTTGATAATTATTTTTTAAAAACTGTTTAATTATTTTATATTATTATTATTTAATTTAACTAAAAAAACTGTAACTGTAGATATCTAATATCCTGTGGTACAAAATTAAGCGTTCTTACTATTTTTTTTTGTTCAAATTTTTCTTAAAACTTTATTACATAAATTAATATCTTGAGTCGACTGGTGCTATGAAAATCGTTATCACTAACCGTCGAGCCATTCAAGAACGTTTGTCATTGTGCACCATTTTTTGTAATTTAGCTATCTTTTCACTTCGATTTTCATGCGACTATTCTCAAGTCAACACCCTGTATACAATTTCCGACCTATCTCCATCTGAACCCGACGAGCACAGCGTGAGAATCATCCACGACCGCATTACAATTCAACACTAATACAATTATCATTATTGGCTTTCCTAATCCAGCCAGCTAATATCGGGGGGCGACGCCACCGGTAACCCGACACCACGACGGGCCCCACGGCTGTCGCCCGATGCTCTTTTGTTCGGGAGCGTGCCTCTAATGGGCTGGAGAGGCTCCTCCACGCTATCCCGAGTGTATGTTTACGGCCAACGAACTGGAACCACGACAGACAGACGCGAAATAAGGTCGGGTACGCGAAGGAGGGATTTGATCGGTGGTTTTTGATGGGTAAGGAAAGATTTGCGTCGTGTGTCACTGTGTTAGCAAGTGTCAAGCTTTAAAGTTTTTTTTCACTACATGTAAATGTCTATAATTCATTCCACTTCCACAAAAATCTTTGGAAATCTCGTATTATCGCAAAATATTGCAATGCATTCGGACTTTAATGTGCTGTTGTTGGTGAGTCATAGCCTGTTTTGAAGGAGCTCGATGGTGCCAGATCTTCTGGTTTTTCTCTATACTTAACAATTCCAAGTATTGGTTTTATAAGCTACGCTATTTTATATCTTACGATTTCATCATCATGGTAGGTATTTAAAATTAAATAAGTCATTAAAATTAACGATAGTTAATACTAGTATTGTAATATTGTTGACATGGCATAACAAACGTACTTAATTGATATAGATTTCGATTACTTTTTTTATTTGATTGGATATTTCCGCTACAACTGAATTTGAAGTTGAAGTTGATAATTTTTCATGACACTATAAATCACTATAACGTATTATACCATATTTTGCAGATAAAATAAATTACTTCAAAGTCAATTTGAGAACAAAAGTTTTGATAATGAAGACAGAGAGTTTTCTGAAACTTATTTCTATATGTTTATATTCTTATTGCTAAAACGGAAAACTTAGAAATCTTACTAAAAGTGCAATATTTAAATCTCCTGAACCAATTACGATTTTTTTTACTCTCAAAAAAATAATAAATAAACAAAATAAATTATGTTAAGTAGTCAATATTAATTTGATTCATTTTATAATATGAAAAACAATATATAGAGTGTCCCGAATTTTAACCACGAGAATTCAATAGTTCATAGAGGTAGCAAAAATAATATAATTTTGCTATTTTGAATACATAATATATGAATAAAATGACATTAAACGTATAAAAATTAAGACCCAACTCAAACCAGTGGGGTATGTATGAGCTTTGTTAGTTCATTTTCCTTAAAAGCTATAATACGTAGGTATACTATGATCATATTCTCTTGACATTTTTGGGTTGCTTTTGCCGTTTTGATAAATGTAGAATTTAAATAAATTATTTTATAAAATGTTTTTAAAATAACTCTCGTATCACAAACACATTTTCTGACACATATGTATGCGCTTATTATCTTAAATATTTTTTTATTCTGATGAATCTGTCGATAACTTTTTCTAAACATTTAAAAACTTCAAGAGCGACTGTTTATATAAAGCAATATTCTTAAGTTTGGGCTAGGAAAACACTTTAATTTTTGATACGTTAATGAAACACCTATACAATTTTAAATTTAATTGAGTATGTCCTCTTTAAACTGCTGTTAAGATTACTTTCATTCAAAATAAAATTTACTATTCAAGATGACAACAAACTATTTTTTTTCTCGTGGTCTGCAACAATTTTTGAGAAAAATATAGTTAGCCTGTGGTTATAACTGAAACTTATTATTTTTTTAATTTAATGTGAATTTTGTTTGCCTATCTTCATTTGATTAGATATAAACATTTTACGATATAAATAATTAAAAAAAAAACAACATATTTTTTCTTAAATTTTAACGAACATACCTACTATATTTTAAAAACTGTGAGGTTTCGAAAAGAAGTTTTTATTGCAAAATGTCACTATTTTCACTTCCTCACGCTGTATACGAAAATAAATGAGGTGGTTTTGAAGTAATTTTTAAACATTTCTTTGAAAGCTGGGGGTCCGAATTTTCAAAATATTCAGAAGCGTCAAAGGTCTAGGGTTCCTAGTGATTACAGAGTTCTTCTTTTCCATACAGAAGTACGCTGGTTGTCTAAAAGCATCATGTTGGCACGAGTTTATGACTTGAAAATAATCCTCTTTCTTGATTTCAGAGAAAAAAAATGAATTGTTCAACGATAAACAATTTCAGTGGAGATTGGCCTATTTGAGTGATATATTTGAAGCATTAAATCAACTAAATTTGAAGCTTCAGGATTTTATATCAAAGTTACAACTTTGGTCTAAAAAGGTAATTGCTGAAAATGCATTATGATTTTCTCAACTACACGAAATAATTAAAAATCAAAAACTGGACGAAGACGTAAAAACTGATACAGCAGCTCAGCGACATTAAGTCAGAATTACCAATACGGCACATGACTAGAGATCCACTTGTGGTCGATGTCTCACAAATACCAGAAGATATCCAGGAAGAATTTCTAAAAATGAAGGACGATTCCATCACGAAGACGACTTCCACCTCGACATTGGAGAAGGTTTGGATAAAACGTTTTCTCCTTAATCCAAAAGTTGCTTCCCATGCTTAGCGAATAACTGTGTCGTTTCCTCAACTTACTTATGTGAAACAGGTTTTTCAAATCAAAACTAAGCAGCGAAATCGTGTTGACGATTGCCCTGGCAAAAACTGAAGCTGACATCGACCAACTGGTTCAGAACATGCAGGCACAAACATCGCATTAACACAATTTTATTATTTCATTAGAAATACGTAATTATTTTTAGGAATGAACACTAAAGTTTTAATTTATTTGATTATGCTTATTATTGAGAAATAAATATCGTGAAAATTATGTATTTTTTTACTACTTAGATATAGCAATGAAGAAAATTATAAGGGGATCAGGAATATATTTTTATAATCCAAGGAGGCTCAACGCAAAAAAGATTGAGAACCCCTGGGTTAGACAATTGTATTACTTTTCAAAAACTTCAACACTCTGTATCTCTAAAACCAGCAGTTTAATACATACACTTGTAGAAATTTTTCCTTTAAAGTTACTCAAGTGATCAATTTTTTTTATTATATTTATAATGTGTTTCTAATTTTACATTTTTATTTAGTTTATTTCTGTTTAGTCATTTATAACTGACATTTCGTTGCCTAAATTCAAATTTATTGAGCCACATCGAAACGCATCTGTTTTCTCAGTGTATTTTTTTCTATTGCAGAACCAATTAAGATTTACGAAAGGTTAGACGACCCGGGCATACAAATCGCGGGCATTTACGAATTTATACTCGGCCATAAATTCACCAATTCAGTGCCACGTAGCCGGGCGCAGAACTTTTTGGGCAGATTAATTAAGATTGGCATTCATTAAGCGCGTCTTAATATCAGTATTGTAACTAAGCACGAAGCAATATTGTATTCACCCTTTCAGCCCTCGCCGAGTTGCAGCGTCTTAGCTGTAAGCCCGTTATTAATTGCCGACGTGGCTTACCAGTGAATTATTTACTAATTAGACAAGGCACAGGGCTATAACTTTACACTCTGTTAACAGCCTTGCGGCTTAGATAACGCGCCCTCCCTTAAATGCCGCCTACCGAGCAGTTACCTATACTGGGAAGCGGGGTTTCGGATATAATTTATACGTCTCCAGGCGAAAATTTCCGAAATATAAGTCGGATGTAATTTTTGTTACGTCTGACGCTACTTTTGGGTTTAGGCATCGCGAATGGATAACCCCATAGATGGCGCTGCTGTCGCACTATATTGTTATGGATAGGAACTTGGTAATAATATACGGGGTGTAAATAAGTGAAGGCCAGTTTTTTAATTATAATAGTACGTATTTTCCAGAATGCTAATCTAAAATTATAATTTTGTTTTAATCAAATATACAGTTAGTTCCCGGATAGGGTTCTGCAGGCTTGTAAACTCTTTCATTGCCAATTTTTCGCGAAAACGTTATTTTTGATAACATATTTTGTTTATATCGATGCACCAGGGGGTGGAAGCCACCCCTTCTTGTGTGTGAAAAATAAAATATTGGAAATAACCCCAGAAATCGATAAAGCAATCAATTTTAAGCAAAAAGTATCTTATGAACATTTTTCGTTAAGTCATTATTTTCTGAGTTATTGGTGATTAAAGTGCACAAAAAAAGACATTTTTCAATAGTTTTTCTCGAATAACTCGGAAAATAGACATTCTACGAAAAATAATATAGATAATAATTATAGATAAAGAAAAAGATTGAGTTTTTTTCCATTTATGTAGGTGCAATAGGTGCTGAGATACGGCAGGTTGAAGATAATTTCATGTCATCCAGAAACTAAATTGGTAGCATTTAACGTAAAATAACTTAAAAAAATTCAATTTTTCAAGAAAAATGCTCTGAACATTTTTTAAAGTACTTTAAAAAATCTTTAAAATGAACTTGACTTTAAGTCATTAACATAAAAATTAACAGAGTTATGATCAAAATAAAACTGATGAAATTTTCACAAGACTTAAAATTAAAGGTAATCCTTCTAGAATTTACATTTTTTATGTGCTAACAATATATTATACAAGCTTAAACGGTTTAGAATGCATATTTTTTGTAAATATTTTTTTTAATTCCAAAAAAAATAACATATTATTAAAGATAACTTTAAAAATAGAAAAGATACGAAAAGAATTTTTTGTTTGATTTTTTATTTGTGTGCGATAAAAATTAACAAAGATGTCACTGCTAGAAGTTTGTAGTTGAAAGCGAAGAAAAGAGAAGGAAAAAGAAAAGAATTTAATTTATCCTGTTTGTACTATCAAATTATTTCAAACTATTTTTTTTTAATATTTTGTTATTAGGGGTAGTTTTTTAAAGGTTGAAATATTGCAATAAATTATTTATAATACCATAAACTAAAAACAACGACATCGAATCTAAGGCACCGATGTTGATAACGCTCTTAAATCTTGTTACTTGAACTGGTATCCTTAGACGACAGTATGCGTAAGGAGGATGCAATATTGAAAAGATTTCTGTCTATAATATATGCGCTATAAAAATATTTTAAGGTAAAAAAACTATTAATTTTATATTTTTATCATTAAGGGCGGTTTTTAAGGGTTGAAACTTTATAAAAATAACGTAAATTGTAACCCACAATATAGAACAATATTTTTCTATATTGAAGGTAATTTGTTTGGGAATGGGGTCAGTTTAAAAAAAAAACAGTTTATTGGTTAGTCGACGTTTCGGCTNTACAAACTTAAAATTGAATATTTGTCATAAGATGCAATATAATGTTTAATATGTAATAAAAATATTACTTAATCCGGATCTGCTTAAAGATGCGCGCGATCAGGTTGCCTTCCACACTCCACTTCCCCGGATTTTGCATTCACTGGTACCCGTGCATTGGAATTAGATACGGCCAGTCTAGGTGGTCTGTGGTAATAATATACAGGATGTAAATAAGCGAAGGCCAGTTTTTTAATGATAATAGTACCTACGTATTTTCCAGAATGCTAATCTAAAATTAATTTTTTTTTAAATCAAATATACAGTTAGTCCCCGGATAGGGTTCTGCAGGCTTGTAAACTTTTGCATTGCCAATTTTTCGCGAAAAACTTATTTTTGATAAAATATTTTGTTTAAATCCTCGGATGTCATGAGCAGTAATCAAATATGTGATAAAATGCAAGTTGCGTAAATAAAACTTTTTAAAAATAAGAATAACAAAAAGTTTTTTTTGTCAAAACCGATTTATTTTATTCAAAATAGTCCCCTTCCGACTTAATACAGCAATTTGCACGGTGGCAAATCACACGAATACGAGGAGTGGTTGACAGTTAAAATGCGATTTTTAGTAAAAAATCTGTCGCAAGTGGCGATCGATGAGATGGCGCATACGATGCACTAGGAGGTGGAAGCCACCTCTTCTTGTGGGTGAAAAATAAAATATTAGAAATAACCCCAGGAATCGATAAAGCAATCAATTTTAAGCAAAAAGTATCTTATGAACATTTTTCGATAAGTCATTTTCTGAGTTATTGTTGATTAAAAATGTACAAAAAAGACGTTTTTCACTAGTTTTTCTCGAATAACTCGGAAAATAGACATTCTACGAAAAAATAAACATCACGAGGAAAATTAAGCTTATAGAAAAAGAAAAACATTGAGTTTTTTTTTTTTCATTTATTTAGGTGCAATAGGTGCTGAGATACGGCAGGTTGAAGGTAATTTCATGTCATTCAGAAACTAAATTGGTAGCATTTAACGTAAAATAACTTACAAAAATTCTATTTTTCAAGAAAAATGCTCAGAACATTTTTTAAAGTACTTTAAAAAATCTTTAAAATGAACTTGACTTTAAGTCATTAGCATAAAAATTAACAGAGTTATGATCAAAATAAAACTGTTAATTCGCATTTTCGGAAAAAAAATCAGTACAAAAACTGATGAATTTTTTCAAGACTTAAAATTAAAGATAATCCTTCTAGAATTTACATATTTTATGTGCTATCAATATATATTGTACAAGCTTAAGCGGTTTAGAATGCATATTTCTTGTAAATTTTTTTTTTAATTCCAAAAAAAAAAATAACATATTATTAAAGATAACTTTAAAAATAGAAAAGATACGAAAAATATTCAAATGCACAAAAGTTTAGATTTTTTTTCACAGGATTTTTTGTTTGTTTTTTTATTTGTGTGGGATAAAAATTAACAAAGATGTCACTGCTAGAAGTTTGTAGTAGAGGGCGAAGGTCATGTCAAACCCTTTAACCTCAAAAACCTCAAAAATAACGCGTTAAAAAAATATTTAATTTTACAGTACTTTCAGCTGTCGAAATTTTCCGGTAAATCGTTTTTGGATAGCTTTAAAATTAAGGAAGTTATCATTAAAAAAAAAACGATACCTTACCGCTTCAATTTTCGGAGCATATCAATATTTTGGTTATCCACAACTTTGGAGCATTCGTAGATGCCTCGGTATATTTAATAAAATAATATACAGGGTGTCTCATAATTAGCTCCCAACCCTGAACAGGCCGATTCTATGATCCAAACTAAGTAAAAAAGTTCATATGAACATGGGTCCGGAAATGCTTCCTAAGGGCACAGGGACCCATTGAAGAGGGAGGAATGGAAATCATGTTTTTGCAATATCTCTCAATCGCGTTGTGATAAATGAATGAAATTTGGTATACANAAATTCAAAATATGTTTAAATTTTTAACTATCTTCCTTTATTTAGACAAAAATTATAAAAAAATAATAGGTACAACTTTTATTGAAAATGGCGAAAAATTAACTAATTGATAATTTTTTTAAACTGATAGTTGAAAACCGATATTTCGTACTAACCTGTTTGTTTCTAATTAAATTTGGAAAATTTTTGGTACAAAAACTATGTTATTAGAAGCTATTTGTATTATTTTATACAATTTATCGATAGCTACTTTAGGGGCATAGTTCCCTTGGCAGCCTTGTGCCCAAATTAAAATTTGAAAGTTTCCATTTTTTAATTTTGTAGCGTAAGTTTATTATTTCAGATGTACTGTGAAATTAATGAGAAACTGTTCATTCACTAATAATTAAAAATTCTCTCTTTTTTGGCAAAGCCCAAAGTCGCAAAATGCTCTTTCTACTTTGCCAAACACAGAAACTTTTTTATTAATTCACATAAAATATGCGATCGCTTGGCCCCCATCCGATACCTAACTGCTCCACTGAAAAATTCACCGTTTCGTAAGGTCCCATACGCCAATGCGCTCCTTGATTTTCGGAAAAGCCGTACGTCAGAATCCCGTTCTGCCGGGGTAAGGGGTCCAGTGCGGCCATAAACACCGTCTAGCCTACCCGTCCGCCTCCATTCCACTTTGTTTTAGCACCAGCTTTGCTTTCCACCAAGACTTACAGCCCTAAAGTGCTTGATAGTTAACACAAGACCTACATTATTCATGGCCCGGTACACAAATTCTCCAAACAACCCCCTTTACTTTATCGGAGATGGTGGAAAATGCATTTTAAATTTTCCTGCACGGTGCAGTTCTTATCATTTATAGCGGATGAAAAATGCAAACGATTCTTGAAACCGAATAGACTTTGAGAATGGAATTACGTTTGTTTATTAATACCACAGGACTTTCAATAAAAATTACGGTATTTGTAAGACAACAAAACTAAATAGTAAAATAACGATAATAATCAGTAGAAGAAAACTCTGATCAAGTGACAATTGGATAAAATCATAGAAAACATATTTAAAAAAGGAAAGGAAAGGGAAAAAAAGGAGCAAAAATTGAGTTATCTGATGTCACAAACTTGTATCCGAGGTTCAAGGTCACAGAGAAAAAACTAATTAAAAATGTGTTTAAAACTGTTTTGGAACTACGTGAAGTGTTGTGTATTCTACGGAAGTTCGTGACATCGACCAACTGCGACATCGTATTGCCGAAGTTTGTAATACGATTCGAGAGAACGTGGCAATGTTGCAACGCGTGCGAGCGAATTGGATACGTCGCGCTGAGGCTTGTGTGCAAGCAAATGGTGGGTACATCAAACATCTTCTATGAAAATCAGCAGTTCTCAAACGATGGCTCCTTGCAATGTTGAGATAAGTCAGATTTTAAAATTACATTTTACTCAACACAAATCCGTATATATATTTGACATAAGTTCATTAACGCCCTGTATATAACAAATTAAAGAAACGAACAAAAAGGAATGGATTACAGAACAATTTTCTTAGTGCTACTACAGATATTTAAAATTACGTAAAAATTCAAATATTGTCACGTAATCAAGAACACATTGTGACGTCATTTAGTGCGACCGACAAAAAACCTGTTTCTCATCCGTATGTCATCTATTCTACAATTCCTATGCCGACGAAGTGAATACGAACTGATTACTTTTTCTGTATTATCTTCCTTGTCAAATTTTCATATTTTTTTTCTAGGAAATCCCTTTTCAACATATTTGAGAACCTTTAAGAAAGTTCATGCACCTCTTAACGTTGCTTTCTACTGTTTTTTTTTCTTCCACGATTGTTTGAAAGCGCTCCGCGTAAAATACAACGCAATTAAAAAATTATCGCACGATCTGAAGGGCACAACTGACGGCCTAAACGCATTGCGTGGCGGACTTCGTTAGCATGTGGCGTGATGTTGGTACCGGGGGCCATTTGCTGCCTTAATTTTATTAGCACCCCTATGCGAGCGTCACCCACGACGAGTCTCCATCAGATATTGCCGGTATCGAGTAACAAATCATTGAAATGGGAGACTTAAATAGGATTTTATAAGTGCTTCAGTTACAGGAGCATGACGATTAGTCTGATTGCCGGCTTTATTGCCTCTGAATTGGATAAGACGGATTATGGCCGGGTGAATAGATTCAAAAATCGAGAAGATATTCTGTACTGCTTATTTTTGTACTACTGAAAGCGTTGGGTATCATAACTATCGTTTCATATTTTTAAAATTTAACGTGGAGAATACAAAGAACGTGGAAAATATATAGGTATAAGTTTGCGTCTGAGCAGCTCCCTCCAAACATGCGCACTAGACACGGCAGGGCAACCGCTCTTATCCCAAATCGCCGCGCATATATCTTATTCCTTCTAACCGAATGCGTTCTTTCTCAATCTCGCGCAGCTCATTCTAAGTCAGCGCAAACTTCTATATCTGTCTGTAAAATTCGAAACAATGGTGACAATAAGCTTGAGAGTCTAAAACGCTTACCAGTATGTATGTAGGTGTGTTTCTTCATATCCGATTTTTGGTGAAACCTCTTCCCACAGTACTGGCATGGGTAGGGCCTTGTATCTGAATGTATGAGGAGGTGTGTCGATAACGTCGACGATCTTTTGAAGGATTTACCGCACTGCTTGCACTCAAAAACTTTCTCTACGTTGTGGACAGCTCTGAAAATAAAACGTAGGAAGTAGAAAACGCTTTGATTTGTAATGAAAGAATCATATGATTTGAAATTATTTAACGTTTGTTTTTCAGTCACTACATATCGATTTTTTAAAGCGAATATGCAACTTTTTTCTTGAATTCTCGATATTTTAAATTGAATAAAAAACATTTTTTGATATTTTCATATCGTTAGTTAATTTTTTGGTAATTATATACTCGAATGGCACAGCCTCAGATCTCGATAAACCGTAGGCATAAAAACCTAACCTAATGAACCTAAATTCATTAAACTAACCCCATAAAACCCCGACCCATAAAATTTTAACCAATAAAATCAAATCTCACAAAACCTAAACCAACAGGTTTATGGTTTCAAGAATTTGTGGTTACAATTAACTGGTTTTAAAATTTATACCTTACATTTTTTATACTCGCTAAATATTGTTCATATTTTGTGGAATCATTTGCGATTGTAGTTTATAAGAGTGCTTAAGATTTCGACTTTCAAAAATACATATTACAATTTTGTTTTCTCAAACTGCGTCGTGAAATCTGAATTTTCTAAGCTACTTTTTTTATAATTTTCGTTCCCCTCCGCTGAATAAGCTAGTGTTCCCTCAAACCACAAACGCATACCCAATTGTCAATATTATCTTCCTTGATTCATAACAAGTGTTTTTTTTTTATAATAACACTTACATTTAACAATGAAGACACATAAACACGCCGTAAGGTAACTAAACACTGGAATAAATAACTTTATAAGGCTATACACTTACACTACACAAGACACTTCATTATCTTCTTAAATATAATAAAACACAACACTTCACTATACAAATTCCATCTCGATTCCAGTAAAAGCTAGTACATTACACCGAAAATCGCGAAATTACCTACTTACCACATCAGTTTCTCGTAAACCGATAAATTAAATAGTAAAATAAATGTAACAAATTGAAGGGGTGACATATTTGACCATTTTCGTTTTACTGAATTAACGTCGACTGCCTAGCGGCTTGTCATATCACATCAGGTGGATTGGTACATAGTTTACCTAAACTACGTGAATGGCAGAGGTCACTGACACTAAGATTCATAAACATAAACATTCATAAACAGTGCTTTAAAAAATAGTATAGTACAGTGACTGGTTAAGTTGACTTTAATTCTACCACCTAACGACAATTTCAGACTCATGTTCAAAATGTCAAAATTGTAATTTATATTCTGATAAGTAATCTATAATGTTGCTTATTTCTATAAAATGACCTAATCGTTCCAAAACAACTTCACATCCAAGTTGGGACCATCAAAATTAATGTTCGTAAAAAAATATGAGGATCTGACCATTCTTCTGCGGTGTGTTTCATTTCAAATGAATACAGCCTCATAATTTCCTTCACAAGGGAGATAAAGAAAAAATGTTTTAATTATCAAAACCACACACAAAAAAAGTTGTCTGTACTTTTCATGCGACATATGTTATCCGTAGTATTTTTGCCTACTGTTTACGAATCCGGTGTCAGAATTGATTATATGAATATAACTGAAAATAATTTTTTGCATTTTTCCTAGCACTTTTTTCGTGACTCTTTTCTATTTTTGACGTATTTTTTGAGGTTAGGAAATTCCTGTGGTGTGATAGTTCAATTCTGACACCGGATTCGTGATCAGGAGGCAAAAATACTACGGATAAAATTGTGTCGCATGAAAAGTACAGACTTTTTTTTTATGTGACTGTTATTGTTTAAAGGCCATCTTTGTGCAGTATTTGGTACCACAGTGTGACGTCTTGTTCATGCTATGACGTCACCAGATCGAAAAAACAAAATGATAAGAATAAAATAATGTCAGCGATGCGATGGCCATGGAGTAATATTTTCGTAACAAAATTTGAATATTAATAAGTATTTTCAAGCTATGCAATTTCAGTAATAGTAGTTTAGTTCCAAAATGGCGGATATTTTTTTTATTAAATGTAAGTGTAAAGCACGTAAAATATTAAAATTATGAGAAAATGTTTCCCATAAAAAAAATTTTAAATCCAGTTATTTTTAAATTCAAACTTTCATAATTTTGATTAGAAAAAACATTTTTTCTCTGTCTCCCACGTGAAGGAAGTTATGGCTATGTATTCATTTGAAATGAAACACACTGTATATGTATGTACAATTATCAAGTTTTTTAATCACCTCAACATAGCAACTTCTTAATGTAAAAAATCCACTCACCTATGTTGGCTCAAGCTGATTTCGTGACCGAAAGTCTTATTGCACAATTCGCAGGCGAAGGGCCTTTTCCCGTTATGCGACCTCCTAGCATGCACCTCAAGACCGTGAGGAGTGGAAAACATCTTCTCGCATTTGATGCAAGAATAAACGTCTCCAATGGGCATCATCCCAGGCCTCATCAGCAAATGGTGGTGGTGGGGGTGAACTCCAGAAGCGCCGCTCATGAAGTGGTGCCTTAACCTGTACAACTCCTCCGTGGTAGGGGGCACTGGGTACTGTCCGTGCTGGGATTGACCGCTGGCCATCGCGGCGGCCATAGCACTGAAATATAAGGATGTGGGCGTGGGTAGAAAACTTCTTTCTTCTCCTTCCTTCTGTGGGTAAAGTCCCGAAGGGAAGAAACCCGGATGTACGAAGTTTCGCGGTAGGAACTGGGCGTTGTACTCCTGTGCCGACTTGATTTGTGCATCCTTGACCAAATCCACGAACGGTGGGTACAGATACGACCTCGTAACCGATATCGTTTCCTGGTAGCAGGGATTGTCTTGTTTCTTCGGGTTGTCGGGTCGCAGCAACGCGCTGACCGAAAACGCCTCTGATTTCTTGCTCGGTGATTCGCTCTTTTGGATCTCCGTGACAGAACTTGGCCTGGGGGACGGTGAGTTCGTTCTGGAGTGAGGGGGAGAATCGACCTCTAGTTCCGGGGAGGTGCTTGGTGATGGTCTGGGGGACTGGTTATCCCACCTGTTGTCGCTGCTGTACCTCGGCGATGCCCTTTCGTCGCCGCTGTAACATGTACCCTCTTCCTTGCGGTAGTATTTGGAGTTGTTGTTGTTCGCTTGCTCGTCTTCGTCGTCGGATTTGGACACCAGCCTGCTGACGCCGAACTTGATGGGTTCTGAAACAAACAACAAATAAGTTATTTCTATGGTGTATTTTATCAAATTTAAAGATTAGCAGTTTCTAACAAGACAATTGGCACAAGTTTTAAAGGATTATTTCTATTACTTTTATTTTAAATGTCATCACTGCCAAATTCATACTTTCCTTGTGTATTTAAAGTATGAAAAAAATAATGTACCGGACTTCGGGAAATGATAGTACTTACTGATTAAAATAAAAAGAGAAAAGGAGAATAAGAAATAGTTATTTATTGCTTTAGTGCATGAACAATGAAGGATGATGGAGCAAGTGAATTAATGAGTCGTCAAAATATTTTATTGTCGTGTATAATATTTTGTTTTTTTTATATAAAAATTGATAAAATTTCTCTTACAAAAACTATTTTTTCTGAATGGATACGTCTATTCACAATATCACTATCGACATAAAAATTCCACTGTTCCTAAAAATAAAGAAAAACTTATTTTCCTCCGTTATCAATTTTCCATGACTATTAAGAAAGCTAATAGCACATCTACGGTTGACTGAAAATATTGAAGAAGTTGTAGACAATAATCTTACACTCTCTATCAACATGAATTTAATGCATTACATTTTTTATACAAGATCGCTGTCGCTGATATGTATAGAAACGGTCGATTATTTCCTAAAGTAAGATAACTATCGAAAAATTACAAGACACAAACGTTTCAAGGTTTTTTTAAGTCTATCACAATAAAAAAAATTAAGTATAAAAGTCATGACAAAACAAATTTGTTTTTTCTTTAATGGAACACCCTGTATATTATCTCATATTTCAATTCTTCTCGAAACTCTAAACAAAATTCATATGGTACATCATGTACCTAAACTTAACCGTTTCCAATATATCGAACTTTGAAAGTATTTTACTACTCTCAAATCAAAGAAAAAGGGTCCCAAATTATGGGTATTTATTTTGAAATAACACAAGCTGGAGGATATGGATATGATTTAATTTTATTATTAGTTTTTTACAGAAAATAAAAAAGCATAATAGTTCAGGGTCGATAAAAATGAATGAAACGAAAAAATGTATTTTTTAATAAATGTCCTGGATATTTTAAATTTTATGAAAACAATAGTTATGCCAGAATAAAAAAAGAGAAAACAAGTTTTATTAACAACAAATATTTTCTTTGGAATTCTATTTTATAAAGTGCTCAAAGTGGTCACCATTCCTGTATTCCTGACAGTAAAGGGTGTTGGGAGAAATAGTGAAAATTTCATGCCTTATCTATTCCTACATCTCTTCAATATTGTGCGGCCTATTTTTGAAGACTACATTTTTTATGTCACCCCTCAGCGAAAAGTCAAGTGGTGGCATGTCGGGACACCTAGCTGGTCATCAGGCCCGGATCCAGAGGGGGTGGCGATGTGGCGATCGCCACCCCCAAAGCACAACATTTTTTAAAGATCTTCAATTTCTCCAAACGACAACAGGCAGTTAGTCGATATTAATGCAAGTAGAAGGATTCATTAGTGTCAAGCTCCTCTGAAAGAAGTGCTTTGCGCCACCCCCAAAACCAGTCTCTGGATCCGGGCCTGCTGGTCATTCAATTGTTACACAGCTAGTCAGCTAGTCAGCACGATTTTTGCCTTAGTAAGTCGACAAATACAGCTATACTTGCATTTTATGAAAAATTAATTGAACGTTCGAGAGCGTTCGATTGTGTGGATCATAATAAATTATTATTGATAAAATTATATGCATATGGCATAAGGGTGTATCTTTAGATTGGATCACCTCGTTTTTGAAAGATAGGAGACAATATGTTGGCTTGACTCATCATTGTGATGAACAGGGTAGGGTGGCTTAAACAAAATTTTTAACTCGGAGAGTAAAGCAGTTGAAATAGGAGTTCCTCAAGGTCTAGTTCTGGGCCCAATACTGTTTATTTTATACACCAACGAATTGGATACATTAATACCAGAAACGTTTCTTTCTATGTATGCCGATAATCAATCTGTTATTATTTCAGCTAAATCAAATAATGATGTAGAATATAAATGCAACAGGGTGCTAGATCTCTTAAATAACTGGTACGCTTCTAACAAACAACACTGTAATGTAGAGAAAACTCAGTATATAATATTTCACAATCGTCAAAAAATTTGTAATTTATTGAATTTAAAAATTGGAAAGCACAATTTGGTTAGTAATAATACTATTAAGTTTTTGGGAATTGCTATTGACGAAGGTCTAAATTGGAAATTACATTGTGAACAATTGAATATTAAATTAAGTTCTGTGACATATTTCATTCGGAATGTAAAATTTGCTTTAACTAAAGAACAACTACTTAACGGTTTAGTCGAGTCTAGGTTGAGGTATGGTTTAGTTTGTAATACAATTATTTTGACAATTCCTATACAAATTTGTATTTTGTGTTAGAGAAAATAAAATTATTATTATTATTGTCCCTCTGCATCATCCAATCCATTTATTAGGAAAACTTTCATCTAGATATGCCCCTACCACACGTCCAAAATATGGAGGAGCCCCATCATGTTAAAACCATATTTGTTCTGCTGGTAAATTGTTATTGTTTAGAAATGATCGTCTAAGCTCTGGAATAATATGTTCTTGCAAAAGTAATAAATGTCGTTCAGAGGTCAAATTTCCGTTTATAAAATAGGGTCCTATGACGTGTCCGCCGACAATGCCACACCAGACATTTACTTTCTGTGGTCGTTGGGTGTGAATTTCCTCCATTCAATGTGGACTTTGGTCTGACCAATACCTACAGTTGTGTCGGTTTATGTGTTCGTTTAACAAAATGCCATCAGAAAACAATATGTGGGTGACAAAGTTAACATTTTCGTTTAATTTATCCATAATATCTTCGCAGAACTCGATTCTACGATCATAATCGTCTCCACACAACTCTTGTAACAAATGACTTTTTTCTACAAACGTCAAAAAATGACAAGGTTTGCGCATTGAAACAATATGCGAAGTGACACTTTTTTTCGGATTCTTACGTTACCATGACACCGTGCGCGAAATACTTCGCGCACTAGGGTGCGAAGTAAATTTTTTAATATCTACGTTTTCCTTAGCATTAAATGTTGATTTTAGCATAGAATATACTGCCCATAATGTGGAAGGCTTCACCTTCTTGGATCTTTCTGCAAAATATGTTAACAGCACATTTTCGGATGCTTTTCTTGCTTTATTTGTTTCACACCACTCCTTAAATTGCCGATATGCAATTGGCCGCATCTGCCAAATTAGGTGGGGTACTACTTAGTTCATCGTCACTAGCAATTTCCATTATTTTAAATAATATCTGGCACTTAAAAATTGAAGACGCGAGCACAAACGTCACTTTAAAATAATTATTATTGTTGTCAACAACAACCACTTTGTTTCCATAGTAACAGTGAAAATTTGATTAGGAAAGACATTTTAAGCCAGCTCAACACTATTTTCTATAATAAATTAGGCATTTTAATTATTTATAATATTTTTAAGAGATAGATTTTGACATTTGTAGAAAAAATATTGTTTGCATCTCGTGCGCGAACTACTTTGGTGGTCTCAAATAATTTTTTAACTCGGCTTCGCCTCGTTAAAAAATTCAATTCTCGATCACCAAAGTAGCATTTCGCGCACTAGATACAAATGGAATCTTTTGCATACCTACTTATTTGAATTACTTCACTATTTCCCTGTAACGGTTATTTCTTCTGGACTTTCCGTGTGCTCTACCGACGGGCGCATTTTCGGTGGCTGACAGCGTATCGCCGTATAACAAATGACAGCAATAATCGCGGTTGAATACGAGATGAGCCCCTAGGGCTGACACTGCCGTATTAATTGAAAGGGCAGGATTGCTGGTCGTGCCCCCCGCACCGCAACAATTCACACTCGGCAAAACACGGTACGGCTCATTGCACATTCGGTCCCGGCACAGATACAGGTTCTTGCCGGCGGGGGGTTGTTTTTTTTTTTTTGGATTTAATATCGCCTGTAGTGTAACTGTGAGTAATTGGCGCCGTTCGTCATCCCCTCCGGTTCCTCGGAATCATTTAGGAGACCGAATTCGCCGGCGCAGAGAGTTCTGAAAACGAGAGGTCCCGAGAAACGATTAGGATTTTTAGGTTGATGGGGCTAAATTGGTTAAATATTTTTTTTGTTTTGCGTAGAATTGTGAAAGTTTAAATAAGTGTGGTGGTAAAATGAGTAAGCTCGTCAACTACATAGAATTCCATGATTGAATGCAGTCTTATCAGCGTGGGAAAAACACAGAGGCAGATTTAGAACCGTCACGGTTAAAAACTGTGGAATAAAGTACGAGAAAGATTAATTGGTGTACTTTGATAACACAGACCCACAAAAAAAAAAGTATCGGATCTGGTATTCAGACCCATCTATTTCCATGTATTTTTTCCGCTGAATCCGAATCTGCCTTAAGATTTGGCCCAACGGGTCTGAGTTTTTGGGAAAATTAAAAAAACTGGTCAAAATTCACAAAAAACGGCATTTACGATCGACGAAAGTTTTAAAAAGTCAAATTATTCTACCAGCTCACTAGACGTATGATTTTTCACTCGTTTAATTCCAATTTATCATCATAGAGTCAGACAAGCTGGTGCAATTTCATTCAAAAACAGAAAATAGATCAAAAACTCTATTTTCATGGCATAATTCGTGTTGCAGAGTTCTGGATCCATCTTTTTATCCACCTACCCATTTATGATTTCATACATCTTTCTATCCAGTCGTTCATGCATGAATACGCATATTTATCCATCAACCTGTATCACCTATAAAACCCACCCATCCACCCATCTATCCATCTACTTTTTGTGCCCGTAGGGCCAAATCTGAAGGCAGATTCGGATTCAGCGGAAAAAATATATGGAAATACATGGGTCTGAATACCAGATCCGATACTTTTTTTTTGTGGGGCTGTGTAATTTGTCCAAAGAAAAAAATCATCTACTTTATAGCTATACTATTCAATATTCAAAGATTGAAGAAAAAATTCGACATTATTACATTTTTGAAGAGTAAATCTATTAAAAATCTAAAATTTTACCTAAGATGTCAAGTTTTTGACAAAAGCCGAAGATGAAACATTTTTAGTCACAAATGATTATTGGATGCGTGTTACTGACAACTGAAAGTCCAGTCGGTATCTGTTTCGGGATGGATGTTTTATATAGTAAAGCTAATTTTTGTTGGAAATAGTTCTAAATATTACCTAAAATGATAATTGCTATATGCGCTCGCTGAAAAAGTTGTGCATAATTGTTAGCGCAAGAAAATGTAAAAAAAATTTAAAAAGGCGCATTCTTCTTCCTTCTTTCATGTATAACTCGAACAATATTGACATTAGAGTCAAAGGAAAAAAAGTTTCGTTTTGAGATTCTCTTCAAAATAAAAGTGGTCCTAAATTTTTATGTGCATTATTGTTGCTGCAATACAGTATTGACCGAAAAAAAAAATAATTCGTGAAACAAGATGTTTTTTTCCACAAGATCAAAAGTGGATTTTGTTCGTCAATTCTTCCTTTATTTGATCCTATAATTACATTTGAAGAATATGCAAATACAGTAGCGCCAGTTCTAAATATTTATAATTATTTTTTCGAAGAAATTTTGAAAAAATTCTAATTGTTGCTAAAATGGATCAAATCGAAAATTTTTAAATAGGGATTGATAGTTGATACTCCAAAAGGTATGTATAAAAATTGGGGGCTCAAAATAATCATTGGTTTTACCGTGAGAGAGAATTGAAAAATAAGTAAAATTCTGTATTTCCTTAATTAACAATTGTGCGAAATCTATAAGGCGATTTCGATGAAAAAATTTCTGCAATACTACCATATCATGAAGTACTCAGAACCATACTTTTTATATGGTTGCTCTAGAGTCAAGTTCGGAAATAAATTAATAAAAAAACATCTTTTTTCACGATTTTTTTTTCGGTCTTATACTGTATTGCAGCAAAAATAATACACATAAAAATTTAGGACCACTTTTATTTTAAAGAGAATCTCAAAACGAAACTTTTTTCCTTTGACTATTTTCTCTAATGTCAATATTCTCCGAGTTATACATGAAAGAAAGCTGAAAAATGCGCCTTTTTTAATTTTGTTTTTAATATAAAGCGGGCGCATATCCAAATTATCATTTTACATAATATTTCCAACAAAAATTAACGTTACTATATGAACATCCAGACAACCTACTTTTAAAACAGATACCGACTGGACTATAATGGGTTTGGATCGTAACGAATTGAACCAAAAGATTTCCTGTATAATTCACATCCACAGATAAAACTGCTGTTTTCTAAAATTGAACAAAATTTATCAGTTACTTATAGTTCTGTAAGTAATTCAATTGTTGGTCTCTTAATCTGTGAAAATTAATTTAGATATAATAAACAAACTTATTAATTAACACAAACTTTCAGTGTGGAACTGTTTTCTTAGTGTATACTTACGTGATATTTCACTCAAGGAAAATTTTCCCCAACAAATGAAACTATATCTACACATTGTTTATTAAAGGTTTAAGGAATACAACTCCCCTATTCCGCATGATCATTGACCTGTCACCTGAAGAATAATATCCGTAGACGGAAGGGGGACTAGCGACAACTTCCCCAATATTGTCAAGTGTTTACATAATATTTCAATGTTTGCGTGGTTCCCATGCGACGAGGGGCGGTTTCTTGACGCTTGCAAATCAAGGGTAGAAGACAGGAGAGATTATTTGGGCTTAGCAGAACATTGCAAGAACTACGGTTGCATCCGCTTAAAAAAGCGGGAATTTTAAATGTTTACTAAAACGACGCCTCGTACGAAATGCAGCGAATGAACACATGTAGTGGATACGATAAATTCATGCAGATATGTTGCTACAAATTGACTTAAAATCAAAGTGTGTATGAAAATGCAGACAAATTTTATTTTATACTAAAAAGAACTTGCTGTATTTAAAAAATTTTGTGTATAAAATACATATAAATAGTATAATCCTATTCAATAACAGTATCTTTATTGTATATATTAATGTGTATTATTTACTTTTATTGGAAGATAAATTTAATTATGTACAAATTTCTACATTCCGTCACAATCAAAATAATTACAAAGAATTTTTACTTTTATAAATAGGCACACGATTTTCTGTAAGTGTAATTTAAGGATATAAAGGTGTTGTTAATAATTTAATTAATACTAAATCCTGTAATGTTCCCATATTTTCCGAAACTTACGAACATATCAGATAAAATCCACAACTTCACTTACTACTTACTACTAAATACTACTGCAGGCATTAAATTGTCAAATCGGAATGCATTGTTCTGAACAAGAAAGGTATTAATAAAAAAAATATTTTAAAAATGCACGTGGGCTGGTTATAAATATATCAGGTGTAATTCGTGACAAGATTAATTACCTCACTATCAATCAAGCATATATTCCACCGGCTACGGTGATCCCACGAAACAAATCAAACCATCAAAAATTCTATTGTTGGAAGATTTAATTTTGAGTAGAATAAAGCCCGCGATCACATTTATCGCAATTCGGATTTTAAACTTGCATTAATCAAGTAGGCTTCCAACAGTCGATCATTTTGTATAAGCGGAGTTAAGCTTAAAATTACAGATGATTGTGGAGTAATGTGCGTAATTGGAAGGCGGCAATTCGAAAGTTAGTAAAATACTTGGTCTTCAAAGGTTGGATTAGAGTTTCTTGACGTGAAAAATCTATTTGAAAATAGCTACGACTAGATAAGCTGTAATATTTTGCTACTTATTTGATCTTGTTCTTTAAATGCAATATAATAAAGTTGTAAAATTGATTTTAGTATTTATTTATGATGAATATATAATAATAGTTATTTATTGTATAAGTGTTTTAAGTAGCATTTTATTCACGCGAAAATGTTTAATCACGAGAACATAGTTCGAGCGTTTAATATTCTTAAGTGGATAAAAGGCAATTAAAACACGAACGCAATATAACGTTTTATCCATAATCGCATCACAATCATATTTGTGGAGTCAGAGTTATTGGAATTTAATAAAAAAATATTCGCACGACTTGATATTTCTTACTAGTACTCAATGAAACGTGGTAGGTTTGGTTATACCTACAAGTTGCTATGGTACATTGTTTATTATCAATTATTTAATAAACAGTTCTATCTGAATTTGGTAAAAATGCAAGAAAGTAAAATGATGTCCCAAAAGAAAAGCAGGTTTTCATATGTGGAACTAAGATTTTATTAACTGAAAAGTTGGCAAAGTTTTTACGTGATTTTAAAGGGTAGACATTGTCTTTAAATATGGTTGATATAGGACAAATGTCCTTCGCTACTCATTTGGCATACTCGATTTCTTTTAAGAAAATTCTGTGTCACGTTTTCGCATACCTGTAGCTGAATTTCATTGATAGCTCTCCGAATTTCTGCCTTTAATTCAGGAATGGCATTGATCTTCCATAACAAGTGTATAGTTTCACTTGTCGTATGCCAGGTGGTAACATCCTGCTGCAACCACACATCATCCATGCCATCCAAATGAGGATACAAAAAGTTCATTAGCTCTCGATATCATTCTCTATTGACAGTCACTGGGTTCCAGCTTCATTTTCAAAAAAGATCAAACCAGTCACCCCACCAGCGTAAAATCCACACCACACTGTCACTCTTTGGGTATACAGTGGTCGTTCTTGAATGACCCGATGATTGTATCTGCCCCAAAATTCGACAGTTTTGCTTGTTCACATACCCAAGATGGAAATGCGCCTCGTCGCTAAAGATGATTTTTTTTAGCAAAACCACCGTCCACTTGTTGATACTACAACATCCAGTCAACGAATCCGGCGCATTAAATAGTCGTCTGGTTTCAATTCATGGGTTAACTGAATCTTGAATGGATGCAGATGCAGATCTTTTGTTAAAATCCGCTGGATTGTGCTTTTTGAAATGTCTAATTGCAGTGACAGGCGGCGTACTGAGGTTGCGGGAATATCTGCCACACACCATAGCAATACTTTCGGCTAAACGGCTAGAACAAGGTCGGCCTGTTTTTTTTTCTGCAACCGAGCCTGTTTGTTCAGATTTGGCAACTAATCTTTTCATTCTTTCGACCGAAAATTCCGCGTAGTTTGCGCACAGTCTCAGCTACATACTCTCCGTACCTACTTGTAATGAATTTTTACAATTTCCACAATAATGCTAACACTTCGGAATGAAAATAGCGCAAAATTCAAATTCTGCGTTACCTTTGGGACATCCGTTGGTAAGAATGATCGTAGTTTATGACGTAATTAATATAAATAATTAAGTAATGGGTTACACAAATTTGATTTTGTATAAATGGGACCCTGTTGAAAATCTTAAGGTGGGAATACATTGATGGTGTAAAATATTTAAATAAAATTTCTCATACTAGACGAGAAATTGATCAACGCGATGAGCCGCAGGCGCCTTTATTTGAATTTCAATTATATCATTTGATTGATTATATTTACTTCGTTAGTGCCGGAGGGCGTGTCCGGAAATTCCAACTTAAATAAAGCCATTTATACCTAGCATTTGTTTCGACAAATTACCGTCGTGACGCCAAAGAAACTTATAATGTATTCTTTTGATAGTTTCACGAATCATTAGGTTGTGACCAAATAGTTAAACGGGGGCTAATTCTTAAGGGGATGCCTCCCCTGTTCGGTAAATATAGGCCTGTTCATTTATTCCGACACGATAAGCGCGCAACATAAAGAATGAGGGTGTAATATGTACAAGGGGTAGCTTTTGAATATTTCATGGCCTACACAGTGACAGCTGTTGTACTAACTTCTCTATATCGGCGCTATTTCGGCACTTGCTGCAGCCTCCTAGGGCGATGTTTGCTCTTTTCCGCGACGCAACAATAATATCGGGTGATTGGAAACGCGGCGAACTCGAACACCTGCTGTTTTCAGATTTTTCATGATTGTTTTCGTTGCGTGGAGTTCATTATTTATTGATTTAATTGTGATTTTGCGTATGCAGCCACGTATTGTTAAATCATTTCGATGCAGAGGTGCCAAACTCTATCCCAATCGCTTTTATTCCTATACTCAACAGATCCAGATACAAAATAATTGTGTTTCATTTGTGTCTGTAAATGTTACAGAAAATCGATTTGATGGAAGAACGTTAAACCTTTTCAACGACACCAAAATCACTCCGATCGAATCACCCCTGCGCCCAGCGGAACATTTACTAAACTTTTTATAGTTTATACCCCCCCTGGCACATATATTTTTCTAACACCTAGCGTTGAACTATCAATTTCTTAAACATTAAACATTTGTAGCAATTTGTAGTATATTCTTTGCTAATTAGGTTGAGCCGAGTCTGTAAATATATACAATTTTTTAAATCATCTTCAAAAACAAAATTGCAGTGAGATATAAAATTAAGTAAATTATTGACGAACAGAAGAAATGATAAGGCCCCAAAATTTGAACCTTGTGGAATTCCAGACTTCGCTTAACGAACAAGTCGACAGTTCTGTGAAGAAAGTTGTAGAAGTGTGGAAAAGTGTTGGAGAAGATTTCTACAGACAAACAATTTCCAATGCCGAAGACATGCTCCACAGACGAAACATTTTCCGTAAATAATAAACTTCGATTACTTTTCATTGCAATCCCTGTATAAACCTATTTAGACCATTGAAAATGAACCATCGATCAGTACTAGAAGTTTGTCTCGATAAACCAGGATATCACAAACTTCTCTAAACATAATCTCTAAATAATAATTATTTGACGAATGATGTCCAATTAGTTTAATTACTTCAAGATTTGGTTCAATGAGTGACCTTCTGGCAGTTAATTCATTATCACTATATTTTCATAAATTTTTTTTTGCTGGTGAGGTTTTTTCTACTCGCAAAGGAATTTGCAATGTCTGGATATTTTCAATAATATTTTTTTTGTAATTTCCGAACAATTACAATTGAACCATCATTCATTCATCATTCCTGTTTCACTTGAAGATATGCCATTACAACTAAGGTACAAAATGTCGTTTACGCATATCCAAATTTTAGTGTAGCTGTTAGAAATTTTTTCCATTTTTAAAATAAATAGGAGTAAAAGCCAAAAGCTTAACAAGGGTAGGAAAATTTGTAATATTTTGTTTATTCTGCACCAGTTTAAGTCCAAGAATATTTAAGAAATCATATGATAAACAAACATTAAACAACAACATTATGAGAAATCATCACCAGCTAGTTATTGAACACAGTGAACTATAATTTTCGATAGAAGTTAAAATACTTTAGAGAAAAAGTAATTTTCTTTTCTTCTTTACAACACTTACTTAACATCGAATGTTTATTAAACTATTTAACAATGTTTTCATTCAAATTATTGAACAAACTGGCTTATCAATTCCGTTGTGGTAATGAAATAAAAAAGCAGAAAAACCTGCAAACTGTTTACATAAATGAAATAAAACAATATTAAATTCATTCTTGAGCTAAAAATACTTTTTTTTTTCCGACAGTTGCCTTAAAATTAGCAATTTATAAGATGGTTCATGTTCATTACATAAATTATTATTTTCAAAAAGTTCTATATCTTGTCAAATAAACTACCCGTTGGTAATTTTATTAATTGGATGAAAATTGAAACAACGGGCCAAAATATTTAACGGGCGTTTTTATTAAACTGGCAATTTAAAAAAATATAAATGTGAAACGAATCTCGTTATGACATACTAGACTATGCTTTACTTGCGCCATCTGTTAATCGGAAGCTCAACTAAAATCCCATACCACTGCCCTTCTCGTTTTTAGTAACAAGGAGACAGAGAGGAGTTACTTAAATAAGAAGTTTATGTCCAGAATTTAGTACGTTACACGTTGATAAGAATGGCGTACAAATTTTTTAAATTAAATAAAGATTTTTATCAAAAGTTGTCAGCGAATAGAATATGTATGGAAATAGTATTCAATGACAAAACACTACACATATTTTTCATGCAAGCCCGCCATTGTTTTCATAGCATTTCGTGAACTCTGTGTGCGCAAATTCATATTTAAACTTGTAATGTTTTTAAGTTAATGTTAATCCAAAACGACTCAATTTACGAGAATAGATTTCCATTGTAAAACTATTTAAAACTTCTATTTTTGGCCAAAATTCAATCTTTTATTTTAAACAGTTTGGGAGGTAAAAAAACAACTTTCGGGGGCACTAAATTTTTTCGTTAATTTTTAGTCGCAGAATGCGTGTTGGTAAAGTATTGCAATCTAATATCGAAACATCCCGTATTCTGCCAGTTCATTTGTACAAATTTATTTTGGCAAAGTTTGTACATCACTGGAACTGGAAATTCGCTTTAAAAAAAATATAAAATCGATAAATTTTCAGTAAAACAAACGACTGGTCTGTCACCGTAAATATTTTATTGCGGTCTGCAAACAATCGTAAACGTAATGAAAGGGAATACGTGAATCATATTCTTAGTCAAACATTGCACTGAAAACAAAACCGTGCGGGACAATTTGTTATACAAATCAAATATTCTGTATTAGTTGTAACAGCCTTCCGTGATCCAACCGTATTATTTGACTGTAACAGAAAATTCCTGCTATTGTATAGCAGTTGGCAAACAGTAAAACAAACAATTTTCCTGGGTTAAGTAAAATGCGGACGTCCCTGATATTTTTGTTCTGTCGATTGGAGGATTAGATAATAACGAATTTAAAAGATTATCGATAACGGTTTAAGCTTTAAAAACCTTTACACACCGGATTAGATATTACGCGTTCAGAAATTACAACGTATTTTTCTTTCGTTAAGTAGTTTATCCTAGATTAAATAAATTGTATACGGAGGGCGGCAGAAATTTGCTCCTGCTGACGAAATTTATAATTGGTTTTGATATCGAGCAATTATCTACCATTTATGGCACGTATAATAATGTAGTTGAAATATTTCCATTCTACAAAGGTGAGTCTTTTATTGCCAAGTATAGAAATGAAGAAAGAAGTGTATCTACAGATACAGAATCATGATTCAAGATACTTTACAAATTACAGAATGAGGGAAATTTGATAATTGTACTGGGAAAATTATGAAAGCATAAATTGCAAAGGAATTGAATCTCAAGTCAGCTAAAGCTATCTAAGCAATTATTTCGATTAAAATGTCATAAAGTGACATATAGAGTGTCCCCAGATAGATGAAGCGCCTATTGACAAAAAACTTTTATTGATAAAAATTATTTTGGAAAAAATTAGATTTCAAATCCGTACTCCAATCTTTTGAAATTTGGAAAAATTTTGTGACATACCACAAAATGAGGTCTACTTTGACATTTTCCTTGATTATTAAATTATTTTCAAAGTAAGTGTAGGACAGTAAATAACATACTTAAATTTTTATTTTGAGAAACTTTTCTTAATAAGATTTTGTGGTGTATTATATAAAGTGGCACTTTACTGCTGAATAAAATCAGATCTTTTTAAATTTACAAGGCTTACTAGATTTTACGGACTTGAAATAATGGTAGATTTTGCTTATCAGACAATTAGAGCCGCATTTCAGAAGATCCTTGTTCAACACCATTTTTTATCTCTCACGTAAGTCACTTAAAAAAAAAGGTGCTATAAATTCAAAGGGTTGAAGAACGTAGGAAAGAAAACATTTTTCTACGGTGCGTTTTTAGTCACATATTTGCTCTTTTTAAAAAAATGTACTTAAAGAATTGTTGTTTTGACTCACTGTATCTTAAAAACGAATGAGATATGGTCTATGAAAAAAATCATCTTATTTTTTAATATACTATAAGCTCTTGAATTAGCATTTTTTAGCGAATGAAATAAATAAAGTTCTCAATAATGTATAGTGGTATTAACATACTCAAGCTGAGTTACGTACACCTTAAGCCTAAAAGCATATTCACAAAGAATCAATGAGATTGAAATCTGGTTAACTTGGCGGCCATTCTAAATTTATAACTGTTTCCCCCAAAAGTATATGTAATCGTCAGTCTATTGCGATACCAGTTTTTGATTACTGTCGTGACTATTGGCTCGATTAAATAACTTTGATAAAAAATGTTTATCCGAGTTTTATCAATTTCTAAACCTGGCACATGGCCGTATCGCCGCGGGGGCAAGATGTCACAACCAAACGAATATAACTAGACATTCGTGTAGTGTCGCAACACCGTTAAGGAAAAAAGATAACCGCCATTTATTGCCAATTTTAATTTATTGTCAACAGACAAAGGCCTAAAATAATCGGAGCGATAACTGGGGACCTTAATTTATCACAAATACGAAATAAAGAATTATTTGTTGTTGTAAGCTGTAAATCAATTTTATCAATTATTTTTATCGGGATAATCTCAGTATTAGCACTTTGATCTGGCCCGTATTAATTTTTCCAGTGCCGTTAGAGCTTGATCTGTATTATCTTTTTGTATTAGTCTGGAAATGTTTTTACTTCGTGCTTAGGAAAGCTTACCATGCGTTTTGTTTAAATTTAATCCTAGATGTCGCGATAGTAGGTTTAGATTTTAAAACTTGTGATACGGCTTACACGGAAATGTAGGTGTATAATTTATATTGAGAGAAAAAGGAGGGGCGAGCGGGGCAGTTTTGTAGAACAAGGGGAGATTAAAATGTTACTCAATCATGCACACTTTTTTAATTATCTAATAATATAAAATGTTTCACATGTGTAAGGATTTGGATATAAATTTACAGTGTGCTAAACGAAATAAAAAAACAGAAGACAACCACCTTCGTCCAATTGTCTCCTTAAAGTTTAACAGTCTATAAAAACGTATTTTTGCGTTTTATTTTCCCATCGATTACACATTTACCCCTATTTTGCGTATGACCTCAGAAAATGCATTCATACGAGGTTTTCATTTGTTTGCAGTCGATCACAATCGTTTTAATACACGGGAGAAGAACAAATAAAACTTAACGTTATGCAAACATCTGTGACCTGTGTTTTATAAAAACTATAATGCAGACACGATAGAAACAGTTCGCGCGACAACATTGTATTGTTTTTTCTGTCGGTATCAGATTGAAAATGTAACCTATACAACGTGTTTTTCAATAATTGCCTTTTTATTTTAAATACGCTGACAGCTCGCTTTGCACTCATTTGAAATACTGATTCAGAGATTTTAAGTAGAAAATTGGTATGTTTCATAATAATGCTTGAATTTTCTGTACAGTTTTGTAAAATAAATTGATATAAAAGAATAATAACAAATAAATGTAAATTAAACATAGCAAAATATGTCTTAAAACTTAGTCTAACATTGTTATAAACCAATAAATAAAAAAAAAGTTGAAAGTATGTTTAAGGAAGTTGCAAAATAAATAAGAAGTAATCATTTTCAAATAAAGAAAAGTGTAGTTTCTTAAAGATAAAGAGTACCGCGATGTTTTAATCTGATGATGGACACCCCATATCTACGCCCCTGGAAGCTGAAACGTAGTAGATATTACTAGTATAATTTACAAGTATTAAATGTAGGTATTATCCTACATAATTTTGCGATGTTATGATTTGGTATGCAAGAAACAAGACCCCTATTTTGAAAACGATAAGTTGCAGGTCCATAATTAATATATTTTTCCCTTATTACCTAAAGAATATCCTCATAAACTTCATTTCCTAGTAAGAAAAGAACAATGCTGCACTATTATTTAGGTGACATCATGGAAAAAGATTCCAAAGTTATATTTGACATAAAATAACGCAAAACAATCGATAATTTAGATATTATTGACAGCGAAGTTAAAAAAAATGTTGATGGTCATTAGCAGAGTTCGGGACTCGGTCGGATGATCATAACCGTCGCGTTGGCCTTTCGCTACAGCGCACCATACGAAACCGATAATAACAGCAGTTATTGGTTTCGCGTTTGCTTCGTGTATACGTGTTTTAATATTCCCAAAGGGGTAAAAACCTACCCGTTTATTTATTTGTTTACGACGAACACGCCTATGACTGGCCGACGAAAACCCCGAACTCTAGATTAGCTTAGACTTTAAAACCGAATTAAACAGAAATATCTCTGACGAACGGATTGTTTTTAATTACACCCAGTATATATCACTTTCAAGAATTTTGTAATTCTATTCTAGAAAATTCAGTGAAATAAGCAGGTAGATTTATGATAACCGTAATAAATTTTTCCTGCGAAGGATAAAATATGTCACAAAATGAAATAAATTTTCTGACAGATAAAATTGTCTAGAGCAATTAATCCAGAAGTGGAAAATATTTTGATTAATGTACACTGGAAAAAAAACGTATTATCGGCATATTCGTTTTTAACGAATAACCACTAAAGTTTTTAAAATAATTATGTTGTATAATTCGTGTACATATTCTGGATCTAAATCTACAGGATATGTTTGAAATAAACTTAAAATATTAGTACAGCTTCGTAAATTTTTTAGTTGGTACGACACATTATTAAGTTTTTGAATTCCGCATTGTGAATGCCAGTTTAAACATTCATCAATATGTAGATCGAGGAACCTCACACTATCAGAATCTCTGGGAATAATAGAATTATTGATTGTAATGTTAAGTGGATCACAATGTTTCTGTCTGGAATGAAAACGTAATAGTTGAGTCTTATCGGGATTCAAATACAAAAAGTTTTGTGAAAACCATTCACCTATATCTGACAGCACATATTTACACTTATTAGTTAAAATTCTGTCTAATTTGTCAGATAAAATGATTGAAGTATCATCTGCATATAAAGTAAAAAAAACTACATAGACAAATTTGTCAAGTCATTTATATACAACGAAAAAAAGGACAGGACCCAATATAGAACCCTGTGGTACACTGACTGTTATACTTCTTGTATTAGAATCAACATTGTTTATAGACACAAACTGAGTTCAATTATAAAGAAAACTTTTTATCCATAACAATGCCACACCTTGGATACCATATCTTTCTAGTTTATCCAACAGGACATTGTAATTTACAGTCGAACGCACTGCTGATATCACAAAATATCCCAACAGGGCACTCTCCTGCGTCCACTAACTCTATAGTGCGGTTATAATATGCGTGAATGGCCGTGGAGGTGGATGTACCAGCTAAGAAACCGTGTTGGTATGTAGAAAATATATTATTTTTATATAAAAATGGTAATAATCTATGTAAAAAGGAATATCCAAATATTTTAGAGAAATTAGAGGGTAACGTGACAGGCCTATAGTTATTTATATTTGTAGAATCCCCCTTTTTGTAAACTGGATTTATCTTTCCCTTTTTTAATGCCTCTGGAAAGCGTCTACTGGTTAAGGACAAATTGAATAGAGGATGTATAATAACACATAATTTTTTTTTAGTAGGAAGGCAGGTACTTCATCATAGCCTGAAGAATATTTGTTATGTAATTTTTCATTTAGAATAGCGAATAACTCGTTTTCAGTATATGAATGCAAAAAGATGGATTCTTTTTGGATATTTGTTTAATCAACAAATTTGCTTATACTTTTGCTATGAGAAATTTGATCTATTATCTTTTTAGGCTCATCCTTAAAATAATGTAAAAATAGTGACGCTATAAATTTTGAGTCAACAGTCAGTTCGTTATTATAATCTTCCCAGGATTGTGTGACTTACTAATTCTTTCTTGATAGTATTGTTTTTTTGTCCTTAAAACTAAATTATTATGTATAATTTTGTTGACATTATAAAATTCAGTCAGTTCTGGGTAAACAGTCTTTAGTTGAAACAAATCTTTCAGTTTTATGCTAGATATCCGGAATTCATTAGTAACCCATTTTTTATCACTAACTTTGTTATACAGGGTGTTTTTGAATGGAGTAGCATAAATGATACCAGTGAATCTACATTTCAAAAGAACACGATCTGCAAAAAATCGCCTTAGTAAAATGTTCACCCCTGAAGAGATATGGGTCATCAAAGTTTCCAAAAAAATTATGAAAATTGGCTGTAATTTGAAAACCGAACGAGGTACAAATAACAAATTTTTTACAGGTTGTTTACTAATACAGATGCGAGTTTTCAACTATTTTTCGAAAATTTTAACCCCTCGAAAGGGGTTGAAATAACCACCCCTCAAGCCATTTTTTGCCATAACTTTTATATTTCGTAAAAACTCGATATCCAAAAATACGCATTAGATAAACTGGTTCTTTTAGAAACTTTTACCTCTCTAGCAATTTTCCTTTAAAACTTTTCGTTTATTAATAAAAAAATAAAATGTATTACCATTCACCTCACACCGTATATGATTGCAATCAATCAAAGAAAAACTAAGTGTGCTGCTGTCATGCCAGTTGTCACAATTAACTCTTCTGTAAGTTGTCACTGTTATCAGCTAAATACTTTTTGGGTCATATCTCTTCAGGGGTGAACATTTTACTAAGGCGATTTTTTGCAGATCGCGTTCTTTTGAAATGTAGATTCACTGGTATCATTTATGCTACTCCATTCAAAAACACCCTGTATGTATATATTATATAAACGTTTGGGAAAATATACATTGAAACAATACATGAAGATAACAATAAAAAAATTATAAGCAGTGTCAATGTTGCAAATTGTAAAAAGGCCCTGCCAGTTATATAAATTGTGAAACAAAATAACTATATCAACATATTCTTGTATATGCCAAAAGCTGACCACGTCGTGAGAGACACGCTTTTTGCACTGAAACACCTCTACTTACTTATCACACAACATTGCGATGAATTTTTCATTTATCTTACTGCTACAATAAACACCTCAAAGACAAACATGGAAGTCTATATTCACAAACCGAGTTTTTGTCGATTAAACTTAATATCGAAGAAAAAAGTTGATGACATGGAAACTATCGATGCGCTGTATCACCATTTTCAGACGATATCGTAGTTTACACCCCGCGTAGGTACAAAAAATAGCTCCCTTAGAAAAACAAGTACCTACTCTGTAACATCAGACCGAGCACGATGTTTAAACTTATAAAATCAACAATCAAACAATAATTTGTGTTAGATTATATGTGATTTACAATCCGTAAGGCAATCCATCAAACTGCCATCGATATCTGAAATCCCTGCATTATCGGACCTTTCATCCGGCCGCTATCTCTTCACGTCTGCAATGCTAATCCCTAGGCATACATCAACACCAACGGAACGTATTCATCACAGCTGTTGGTTATAACGATTTAAAATTATCCGCTATTGCCAAACAGCGTTATTATAACGCTCGCAATTCATACAATGGAATAAGTAACAACGCGTTTGTGTCAGACGTTGTAAACGTAGCATATTGACACTCAGAATGCCTATCTCAGATAACGCACATTGAAAAATGTGTTCATAATATGACCTCGTTTCAATAATGACGGCCTTTACGGTTTTGTTTATCTATGGGGTGCCGCAGAGTTCAATATTAAACCCGGTGCTTGGCTCGGTACGTCAAATTGATCGCAAGAAGAGATATAATAGAAATCTTATCTCAGTTTTGTTGTAAAAGAGTCTAAATTACTATCATCGATAGTTAACTCTGTTACGTTTCATTGGAATATAGATTTTTGAGCCACTGTCACTTGAAATTTGTTACACATTTCATTATTTCTTCCAGTGCTTGTTTAAAAATAACCATGAGTACATAAATTAACAATATTGGAAGGCGTTTTTGATATTTTCACTTCAAAAGCAGACGTAGAAAGAGATAGACAGATGACGAGCAGACTGGAAAAGGATTCACATTAGAAACTAGATGGAAAAGGCGTGGAGAGAAAAGAGTGTGTACGAAGAATTGAAGGATGAAGAACTTCAATTAATGTGGTGATATGGTCTAGAATTACGATTTGGACACATTTTTTCACACTTAAACTGATAAAATCGCCACTTTTAGAGAAGATTAATTTGGAACAAATCTTTGACCTTCAGATATTATCGTTAACAGAAAATCGCGGTTTTCTGATTGCGACAAGCTTTCAAGTTTTATTCTAATTTACATTTTACACCATTCTCTATTGAAACTGAGATTTAGATAAGGAATCGTTTCCAAAACATCGGTAATATTTGAAACATCCGTTAAAACAAATTTTGTTTTATTTATAGAAAGATAGTCCAAATATTCTAACATATTAACAGATAGATAGAAAATAACTAAACTAACAAAAAACATTTACTGCATCCTTAGTAAAAATTGCATTTGTTGTGTAAGATTATTTCTACCGATTTAAACTATACAGGGTGATTCAGTACTGCTAAAAAAAACTCTTATCCGTCCATAGCACTTTGTTAATAAAGCTGGAATCCGCTACACTTTGATTTTGAAAAATTTCAAAATTCAAGGCGACATGGGAAATCAGCTGGTTCGCTTCAACGTTTGAACGTTTTGTAGTCCGCCGGCCGAAGCATTCCTTGTAGCGAAGTAAGGCGCCGAGTTAACGGGAGTTAAAGGGTAATTTGCCTATTTTTAAAACGTCGAATATGTATGTATGTATGTATGTATGTATGTATGTATGTATGTATGTATGTATGTATGTACGTACGTAGGTATGTATGTATGTATGTATGTATGTATGTATGTATGTATGTATGTATGTATGTATGTATGTATGTATGTATGTATGTATGTATGTATGTATGTATGTATGTATGTATGTATGTATGTATGTATGTATGTATGTATGTATGTATGTATGTATGTATGTATGTATTATTTGTATGTATGTATGTATGTATGTCGGAGGGTTGTTGGATTTTTTTTCCACCGCGGCACTTAGGCCTTATTAGGCCCCTTGTACACCCTCCTTCATTACTCGAGTACTTTTCTTCAAACCATCCTATTTACTACGCAGGTGGCTTGGTGGCAGTCTCCTACAGTTTATGTATGATAGCATGGTCTTGAGTTACAGAGATTTCTTGCTCTGTTCTCATTACCATTTATCGGGGGACCACACGCATGCGCGGCAAATGTTGGGCGACCCAGGTCTCTTGGTAGGCTGCCACAACCACGTTCCCGAGCCTGCCTTAGGTCACCCATCCAAATTCCAGCCCACGTCCGTGATGCTTGAATCGGCAGATCGAAATCCGCCGGCCTAGACACCCGGCAAGGCGGTCCTCTAAAAACGTCGAGTAATTTTTTTTATTTTCTTTCTTTATTAGACCTTCCGAATAAGTGGATAAATTTAATGACTTATGACTGACCCTCTCACCCTGCATAATAAACTTCTTGCTGATATCTTAGAAGTTTTTGATTTCTCATGAACAGATATGTACTGTTAAACTTATAAAAAAAATCTGCTGCACTAGTATCTACGTCTGTCCGAACAAACCCCACCGGTCGCCTCCCGAAGCCAATTCCGATGCTGCTCGTCCTCTTATTTGTATCTTAATAAACGCGAGCGGTAACGATCCTTCTTCAAATAAATTATTTCTGATTAATCCAAGACAGCAAACCCGATCGAGCGAGTAAATCATGGCTGCCTCGCAGTTTGTCAGCCGTCTAGATGTTTGCAGTTAGGTCACTATTCAAACAATTAATTAACCGAAGGGCTAATAGGAGGGTCGCCGCTCGCTTGTAGCGACTACCGGTTCGGAAATGACGTAAGGGCCGACTTGTGGGGTCCCCCCGGCCACGCACGAGCCGCCACTTTAATATCGGATGCAATTATATATTTAGCGATTCCTTCTTTGTCGGTGTCAGCGGGGTCACTGCTTTCGGAATCGGAAATTTTACTGTCGATAAGAAGTTTGTGGTCCCTTGTATAGTTCAAATTACTGATAAAAAAACTGATCATCCATAATTACTAGAGTACCCCATGGTTCTTACGTGGTACTCTTTTTATATATTATTTTATTGCTGATTACATCTGTTTTAGAAACTTAGTTAAATATCCCTTTAAATTTAAAGACATCATCTTACCTGGTGATTTTTCCTTTGTGGTTTGTCCATTCGAAAATGGGGAGAAGTACCTAGGACCACCAGGTACTATTGGGGCGCCCCAAAGGTTCCGACAGTACGCCACGAAACCTGTTGGTGAGGGAAACTGGGAAGGAGAACCAGTTCTGTCTGATGAGTTAGCTGAAAAGAAAGATGACCAGCATTATTTCGTGATTTTGCGCAATATGGTGTAATAGTTGTAATGGTTTATTGAATAATGAAAGATGGAAAAACTGTTAATATTTACAGAAAGTCTGTATGTACTTCCAAAGCATTAAACAACCAAATACAGCGGGTGTTGTCCTAGAAGCTGAGATGTAAGGAAAACAGAACAATCTTTCTACTATTCAAAGCTACTAAAATTTTTCTAGAAATAGTTGCAATCTCTGAAAGAGAAGATTACGTTAAATAAGAAGGTACTCTTAAATGGCAAAATGTGATTTTAAAACTCTTCTTGACAACATGCACAATAGGAGTTTAAAAGGGACTATGACGTTCAAGATATTTTATTACATGAATCGTTCAAATGATCATTTTAGATGAAAAAACCAAGGACTGCTATTAAATTAGAGGATGGAAATTGGAGATAGGGGTGAAAATGCACCCCTTTCAGTTTTTTAATTGTAGCTCGAAAATGAAGCAAAATTTCGCTATAGTTCATAAGAAAAATTATATAAAGGATTGAATTTCCCATCGAAATGACATATTTAAAAATATTAAAAGGAAAATTTTATGCAAAAAATCGTTAATAAACAATTTGAAAAAGGCAAAAAATTCGATTTTTTTATTTTTTTTTACTTTTTTGCCTCTAGTTTTGTTTGAGTGACGATAGGTATAGGCATTGCTTTATAGAAAAAAGAGTAGATAAAATTTCCTTCAAAATAAGAGGTTGAAAAGTATTTTTGGATGAAAATTGACTGATATATGGCCGGTCAAACTTTCGCTCAATTTTTCGATTTTCGACGGGTTTACCCTTATACCAAGGGTCGGCAACTGGCGGACCGCGGTACAGATCCGGACCGCGGAAGGTAAAATAATGGACTCCCAAAAATTTTTTTAAAGTATAAAATACTCAATTAAATTATTTAAATAGTTTGCTATTGATAATACTACGTTTGAGTGCCACCCTTATCATTTCCACTACAATTGCGTGATTGATTTGAGTTGTTAATGGTTAGTAGGTAGATTAAATTTGTAAGTGCAAATTAAAATAAAAATTAGTAAGGAATGTGAGTTTTTTTTGTGGACTTCGTAAAAAATTTTCAAAAGTATCCGGACCCCACCTAAAATTACTTGCCGACCCTTGCCTTATACGTTTTAATTGTCATTTTTTGCAAAAAAGGAAGGAAATAAGACGTTGAAGGATTTTCATCACATGAATTGTTTGAGGAGTCATTAAAAATGAAAAAACCTCAGGATGTTATTAAATTAGAGGGTCGAATTTGAAGATAGGGGTGAAAATGCACTTTAGCAGTTTTTTAAATATAACACTAAAACGAAGCAAAATTTTGGTATAGTTCATAGAAAAAATTTTGTAGAGAATTGAATTTCCCATCGAAATGGCTTATTTAAAAAATTTTAAAGAAAAATTTAATGCAAAAAATCGTTAATAAACAATTTTAAAAAGGCAAAAAATAAGATTTTTTTGATTTTATTTACTTTTTGACTAAGTTATGAAAATCTTTATTTAATATTAACAAATAAAACTTTTGAAATAATTTTTTTATCAAGTAAAGAACCAATTTACTTTAAAAATAATAATTATTAGGTATGTTAAAAACGACGAAAATCTTAAAAATATTTAAGTTTCACCGGTTATAATTCAGTCAATATTAGTCCAAAAATTTTTGAAAACACATCATTTTGAAGGGAATCTCATCTAGTTTTTTTGCACAGCAATTTTATTTGCCTACTTCTACTAAAAAAAAATTAGTCAAAAAAGTAAAAAAAATCAAAAAATCTTACTTTTTCCTTTCAAATTTTTTAAATAAGCCAAATGGCCATCGAAATGATGGGAAATTCAATTTTCTAAATAAAAAATGATTCCTATGAACTATAGTGAAATTTTGCTTCGTTTTCGAGCTACAATTAAAAAACTGAAAGGGGTGCATTTTCACCCTTATCTCCAATTTCCACCCTCTAATTTAATAGCACTCCGCGATTTTTTCATCTAAAATGACCCTTTGCACGATTCATGCAATAAAATTGCTCGAACGTTGTAGTTCCTTTTAACCATGTTTTTTTGGATATAATCAATAGCCTACAAGACAGTATAGATTATTATCGGTAGGTCACTTTCACTCGTTTCATTGAGTGTATTATTAAATATGAAAAAAAATATGGATAGTAAAGTTAGCCCTTCTATCTCCAGTATTGAATTAGAATCTAGATCTTCTGGGGTCTATAGAGTTCGTACCAAATTTTCTATTTTCTCACAGTTGGTAATGAAATCTGGTGCTTATTCGAGAAGAATGAAGGAAACGATTAGGATAGGACTCAGGTCGACGAGCTTCAATTCCATTACCATTGGCACGTCTGCCATTTCTGCATTGGTGTAGAGTGGCATTATTTATCTATTATTAAATAAAACACAAACAAACAATAAAAATCGAAGTTCACCTAACCGTTGCCACTAAGAACGAGTTTATTTGAATAAAAAATTAAAGTATTATTCTTAAAACAAAAACAAGGCACTTGTTTTAAGAACTCGCGATAAAGGATTAACTGGTATTTTTGTAAAATTCCAAGGATGATATTTTCCGGAGATAGTAAAATCACAAAAAATTAAAATTTTGTGTTATCATGTTCGTACTGTCTCGAAGGATTTTATAGTCCTGTTTTGAATTTTTTTCGAAAACTGTGCATCCTATCGATCTAATCCTAATTTATCCCGCTCTTTTAAAAAATGTTATTACTTTTGCAAAAATTTTAGTGGTGCAAACGAACAGAAAATATGACGATAATCCTGAACCTCTTAGGTAATACCTACTCTGTATGAAAATTCTAACACTATGTTCCTCGAAAATAGAATATTTTCGGATATACTCGTATGTTTGTGTGTAATTGTTTTCTTATTTATGTTTTATTTTTGTGTGCCTACATTTTTAAGATATTTTGTTTGAACATTGAATGCGATATATTGATGAAGGCTTTATTGGTAGAGATATTGATTTCATCCATACATGAAACTACTAACCAAATACTGTAATATAATACGAAGAACCTTTTCTGGCAACCGCCAGCTCATGAATATTTAGACGTAGGATTCTTCATGTTTCTGATCTATCCATTACAAGTTCCCAACTAATCCTCTTTTGCTCAGTCGCCAACTAAATCTTTCATGAATAATAGACAGCTATGCTCCTCGAATATGAAAAATCCCCAAACGAGAAATCGAATCGGGGATCTAAGCTGGAATTAGAGCTGACCACTTCATGTAAATACTTCAGCACTATAAATAACATAGTACTTCAGTCATATCGAGAGATCACCCGACATAACCAATATGTTTACTGAAAAAATCCTAAATCCAAATTAGATCGATTAAGATAAGATTAATGTCGGTTTTTAGAACAGCTTTGGAGTCACGTTTATTTTTTTTAATCAAATATTTGATATAAATATCTCTAACAAGATTATATGGATTGGAACTGTTTAAAGCTCTATAAAGAAAAAAGTTTAAAAAAATTATCTTATTTAAAAATAAGCCTCAGTTGCCAATTTATATTTATCACTTTTGAGGAAACTAATGGTTGATCGCATAAGTATTGTAAAAATTACAGTAATTCCTGTAACTTATATGTTTCACATTCATAAACAAAACATGTTTGAGATGCATTTGCTTGCGCTAACAAACTTTTTAAATGTCAATGGTCTACAATAATTATACAGGGTAGCCCATCGAAAACGTACCGCAAGGCATTACAGGGTAGTAAAGAACTTTTCGGCAAAATCCAAAAACAGGTCAAATTTGTTTCTGAGGGGGACAACTTTTGGCTCAAAAAGCATACCAAAATCTTCAACCCCCTAAGTGGGGGTGCTATCCCCTAAATTTTTTCAAATGGGAATGGGGGTCAAGTGGGGGGTCATTAGAAAGGGCTTTTAATTCTCTATACATCGATTCTTACTTTTTGAAAATCGATTCATTATTTTAGAAAATATGCAGCTTTGAAAATACGAACAATATTTTTGACGAGAAATGCGAAAATCGATTTAATTTTACTTCAAAACTTACGGTATTAGTCAAGTAAATGCTGAAAATGTTGTCCGCCAACTTGCATACAATGATACAGGTTGTCTTCAAACCGTTGTCGAACATTCTGGAGCACTTGCGGTGTTACTTCGCGACATACATTAATGATTCGTCCTCGCAGATCTTCCAAGGTATCAGGTGGAGTGCTGTAAACTTTGCTTTTAATGTGCCCCCAGAGAAAGAAATCTAAAGGATTTAAGTCGGGTGACCGAGGGGGCCACTCAATTGCACCTCTTCGTCCTATCCAGCGTCCTGGAAACGTCTCATTTAGGTAATTGCGCACATTGAGCGAGTAATGTGGAGGAGCTCCGTCTTGCTGGAAAATCAGTTCGTGTTCATTGTAAGCAGGGTCGTCCTCTATGATATTTGTTAGAGCTGGGTCGATGACATTTTGTAGTAAATCCAAGTACATATCGCCTGTCAAATTTCCAGGAAGGAAAAAAGGACCTACAATGGAATTTCCAAAAATACCTGCCCATACATTCAACTTCTGGGGGTGTTGGGAGTGTGTCTCATGGAAAATCCTTGGATTGGTATCAGCCCAGTAACGACAATTATGGCGATTCACTAAACCATTCAAGAAGAACGTACACTCGTCCGAAAAACACACATTAAAGAGGAAATTATCGTTTATCGCTCGTTCAGTCATTATTTCGCAAAATTGCAAACGACGATCAAAATCGTCTTCATTTAGCTCTTGCACTAGCCGAATCTTATAAGGATGGAATTTGTATTTTTTTAATATTCGTTGGACACTTGTACGACTCACTCCTGTCGCAGTAGCCAATTGCATTGTACTCAGCGTACTATCCATTGCCACTTGCCCCAATACCGCTATTTCCGTAGGTTCATTTAGTACCGGATTTTCAACCTGCCTCTTTTTGTTATGAACGGAGCCAGTTTCGCGAAATTTGGCCACCAATTCGCGAACAATTTTTCCAGACGCATGTTTCTCAGGATGCCGTTGGTTGAACAGTTCGGCGACCCGATTTCCGCATTCATTGTTTTTGAAAAAAAGCTCAATAATTTCTACTCTTTCTGGAATTGAGTACACCATAATTAATCAATTTAAAAGACTCGGCAGTATTGGTACTCTTCAACTACAAGTCACAAGACAGTTATCTAGCAACTTCTTGTGGCCTATCTAAATACGAAACAAAAAGCGGACAATTTTTTGCTCACCAAAATCAGGCTAAAGAATTCGCAAATCAGAAAAAAAACAGCGAATTCTTTTGAAGGAATTTACCAAGCTAATACCGTAAGTTTTGAAGTGAAATTAAATCGATTTTCGCATTTCTCGTCAAAAATATTGTTCGTATTTTCAAAGCTGCATATTTTCTAAAATAATGGATCGATTTTCAAAAAGGAAGAATCGATGTATAGAGAACTAAAAGTCCTTTCTAATGACCCCTCACTTGACCCCCATTCCCATTTGAAAAAATTTAGGGGATAGCACCCCCACTTAGGGGGTTGCAGATTTTGGTATGCTTTTTGAGCCAAAAGTTTTGAGCTCCTCAGAAACAAATTTGACCTGTTTTTGGATTTTGCCGAAAAGTTCTTTACTACCCTGTAATGCCTTGCGGTACGTTTTCGATGGGCTACCCTGTATATAAAAAAATGAAAGAAAAGGTCGTGATCTCAATCAATACCTACATGTTATTAACTGAAGGCCGTATGCAATCAGGTTTCTTCAGTTATCTCTCTACTTTATGACATATTGGTGAAATGGTGAAACCTAAATATTGTTATAAATCACATTTTTTCAAGAGGATAATAAATACAATAAAGTCTATTTATTGCGAAAAACTTTATCGCAGTAATCCCTTAATATCTAGTAGAAATTTTAAGTGATCTATGGTATTAGTCTATTTTTAGTGACTTACTAAGGTTAAATAAGCCTATATTTTGTTGAAAAAATTCCTGCTGCTGTCAAAAATCCACTTGCAGCAGGTCGTTATCGTTGACATGGCGGAATTATTTACTTTTTATTTCTCTGAATCACAGAATATTAATATGCCGCCTCCTCTCCCGCACAAACATTAGATTTTCTACTCTCCGCTTCTCCATTGAACTTACAGCCAAACTAGGGCTGACACAAGTTGGATCAGCTATCGGAAATAACAATTGAATGCGCAATTATCATTACAGCTACGATTTGCTCCATTATGGTGACGGCCCTGACGTAGTTTTAGGCGCCAGTGTCCAGGCAAATGCACTCAGCGCAGGGTTTTTTATACAGGGTCTTCTGTACTGCACATGTTGACATTATTTAATTACTCGCTTTTAGTGATGCATGTTTGATATTTTCTACATTGACGCGGTTGGCTACATACACATGTTAAATCAACGAATCCAATTAAATTAATAATAATAATAATAAGAATAAATAGTAGTTTGTTTTCCTTAGCAACAAAGTATGAATAGGAATAGCCAATAAAATTTACAAGCTCAGACAGAGTAGGCAAAAATGTCAATATAATAATAACATTAAAAATTGCTTTAAAGCTTCTTTAAGTAAATATTCTTAATTAGTTTTAATTCGTCAGGTAGTACATTTTAAGTCCTAAACAATCTGGAGAGTTATCAGTTATTTTTTTATTCTAGCCAATGGGATATGAAAGTCCATACTTTGTTCAGTACTGTACCTGTGAGACGAACTAGTTATAATAAATTTACTTTTATTATGAAATATGCACAAAGTGATTAAAAATTTCTTTACATGAATAATGGACTAGAATGTCCTGTCATACATATTAACATTTTTTTACAATAAAAACTTTTTTTTTATATGAAGACCTAGAAGTTTCACTGTTTCTTCAGAGTATTTAAAAGCTAGAGCTCGAACTAAATAAGGAAGTGTCATCAGCATAAACAGTAAAATCTTTAATGAAACGGATACGGTCGTTTATACAGGGTGGTCCGAATTTTATGCAGGAAACTTCGAGGGCATATAGATCTCTTTAAAATAATAGGTGTTTGCCTTATAAACATAGGTCTGGAACGGCCTCGTTTTAGAGATACAGAGTGTTGAAGTTGTTAAAAAAATTGATTTTTCATTTGTACGTCCGGAATCTATAAACCGATATCAATAAAATTTGGTACAGATAATGTATGATAGTAGGCCTTGTATTCCCTAAAATATGAGCCCTAAAGGTTCAACCAGTGGTGTACAACTGGACAGGGGTTACCCTCTTTTTATAAAAAAAACCTACACCATTGTATTTTTTTACAAGTTATTGGAACGGATTTATATTCTAATGCACTAACTACGTAAAAAAGGTAACTTGAATTTTTTCCCTAAGATTCGCCATTTTCAAGTTATTCATACCAATACAATCCCCTTGTGGTAGACACTTCAAATCATAATATGTATTATAAGCATATTTATGTTTATGCTTAAAAGTAAGTGCAATTTGTAAGCACATCAACAAAATTCTTTTCATATCACCTGTGAGGTAGTGTTCCTGGTGTGTTTTAGTTTCCCTTGGAGGCCTAATCTTTACAAATAAGAATAATTTATCAAAATAGTAATAGAAATACATTTACCTACCAAGCAAAAGCAACTTAACAAGAAACAAAATTAAAGTTACGTATTTACAGCTATTGTTCAAAATGCAAACCACCCACATCCATACATTTCTGACATCTTCTATTAATTGAACTAATTGAAGCTAATAACATGTGGTGATTTTCTTTTAATTCATTGCACCTGCGTTATATTCGCTACAGTAGTTGTAGTCTAGTATCTATTGGAGTAAACTTTACTTTTCAGATAGGTAACCCCAAACATAGAAATCCAGGAGGTTTAGATCTGGCGATCTGGCTGGCCGAGACACTGAACCCTTTCCAACATTATGGTTGACATTGGCATTTGGTCTTCTGCCTATCCATCACCCTATATAATTTTCATTAAGCCTTTCTTGTATTATTCTCCTCAAGGAGCATCATCCATTTGTATCGAGTATTTTGACTTATATTTAATGAAACATCCTCTAATAATTCAAATAGATGGTAGATCCATTTGTATCCAGTATTTTGACTTATATTTAATGAAACATTTTTAATAATTCAAATAGATGGTTTTTTAGAAAGTTTAGAAATGGCTGGGAAGTCAAATGGGGCGGCCATAAGAAAGGTCTGCATCCTTTATTGCGAATTATTCCGAGCCATACTTTCTCAGAAAATTCGGGTTGAAAAGGTTTTGTCCGAATTTTTTGAGGATTTTCTTGTGACCAAATATGCAAATTATGAAAATTCACTACCCCTCTCCTTGCGAACGCAGCCTCATCGGTCCAAAGTATTTCTAGTAAGAATTCTAAAAACCATTGATACAAATTCAGGCGTCTCTCTGCAGCTCTCGGAAGTAAATTTTGTACAGGTTGTAAATGGTACGGATTTCTGCCATGTTTATGTAGAATTTCCGATTTACTCACTCCAAGTTGCCGATGACAGAGTGTAAAGAATTTTGTTGATATGCTTACAAATTACACTTACTTTTAAGCATAAACATAAATATTCTTATAATATTATGGTTAGAAGTGTCTGCTACAAGGGGATTGTATTAGTATGAATAACTTGAGAACGGTGAACTTTAGGAAAAAAATGCAAGTTACCTTTTTTACGTATTTTGTGCAATAGAATATAAATCCGTTACAATAGCGTGTAAAAAATACAGTGGCGTAGGTTTTTTTTTTATAAAAAAGGGGGTGACCCTGTCCAGTTGTACACCACTGGTTGAACCTTTAGAGCTCATATTAGGAAATACAAGGCCTACTATCATACATTATCTGGACTAAATTTTATTGAAATCGGTTAATAGATTCCGGAGATATAAGCAAAAAATCATTTTTTTTAACAACTTCAACACCCTGTATCTCTAAAACGAGGCCGTTCCAGACCTATGTTTATAAGTCAAACACCTACTACTTTAAAGAGATCTATCTACCCTCGAAGTTTCCTGTATAAAATTCGGACCACCCTGTATAAATTAAGACAAGCACTAGGCATATAACTGAACCTTGTAGTACATCCATCTGTATAGAGTGTACAGAATCGATTTTCATGGAAATTTTGCACCCAATTCAGAGCTAAACCCTTCACACCATAATAAAACATTTTAGAAATCAGTCTTTGATGGTTGACGCAATCAAATGCCCTACTGAGATCGCAAGAGATCCCAATAGGGCTCTCATCGTGCTCAATGAAATACTATATTCTTCTTAATAATGACTGAATTGCTACTTGTCTAGGTACCACTATAAAATCCATACTGATTCTTGCTTAAAAGGTTAAATTTATCAAGAAAAATTAATAACAGGTCTCAGTAAAATCTTTGTTCCAATATAAAAGCTCGTTCCAAGCATGGTTCCCGCAAACATATGGCCGTTGTGTTTACCGAGTCGGCTCACATTTGATATCAAAATTACTAACCAATCGCATGGAACTCGAACAATATTGATACGCGTTACACGTTGACCGCGGTATGTAAATATCGCTCTTATCGGCTGCAAAGCTTTCGCATTGAGCCCTTTTTTAATTTAACGTACTATGGCGGCTGCTGATTGATTGTTGCCGATTGATTTTTTTAAGCAATGTAAGAACTAATATTTCTGTTGATATGGTTATTGAACAATCTAATTTATAACTTCTTGCATTAAAAAAAAATGTTAACATTACTTCACATATTACTTTCAACCAACAAAATATAGCCCATGTTTGCACTACTACACTGAAAACAATTTTTATTTTTTGTAATTTTAATTTTACTTCACAAAAAACTTATTATGTAATTTACAACTTTGATGTAAAGTATGTAAATTTAATTTTTATTATCATTTTTAGGTAACTCTTTTCTTTTACACCAATTATATTGGCATGACATTTTAGAAAAAATTACAATATTTTCACATTCAGTTTTTTTAGTGTACCAAAATATATCTCCTCAAGGGTAAACGTTCTCATCAGCGCTAAGCTGGATGAGAACTTTATAGATAAGTGAATCAGGTGGTTTTGTTGACACTACCACATTTCTCTGTCGTTTATTGTTTACATTCAATAATACGACCTTGGTACTTAGAAGAAATGACTAAATCTCATCTCAAACTAAATCTTCTTAAAATATTGACTTCGTAAGACCTAATTTTATGTTACGATTAGTTATATCTCTATGTGCACTAGAAAAAAATGACAATATATTATGGAATTAGTTTGGAAGTACTTGATTTTTTCATAAAGAAAATGGGGTACCTACTTTACAAAAAGGCTGTACGTTTTTGTTTCAAATTTGACTAATGTAGAGAAACAGTGGATTTTCGTCTTCTAGTTTCAACTGAACACAAAATGTGATAAAAATTGTCGTTATTGCTCTAAAATCTCAAGACTTCTACCTAACAAAAACACTGAGAAAAATTTGGAGGCTGTTTTTCTACACAAAAAAACTGTCAATATTGTGAGTTATCATGTATAAAAAGTGTTTTCATATAATTCCACAAAAAATGCATGTAAGGCAAAAATTTACAATATTGTTCATTGAATTCTGCAATTTGTACCTTCCTCTGCGCATTTGTTTAAAATTCTTTATATAAAAACAAATTTCTATAAAAAGATTTGCTTAAAATACTGTGGCAAAATTTCTTTTTTATCGACACTTATTAGCCCCAAAATGTTAGCAATATGTGATATATAAAAACATAAAAAGTTCATTTGTTGACTGCGTTTGATTACTATGAGTTGTATTTCAAGATTTTACTACTATTTTGTTCATATACTTAGGTCATTTTTATAACTTTAATTAGTGTAAATTTTTGAAATAAAATTTATATGTATAATAATTTGGGCATGTATATATTTTATTTAGTGGCTCTAGACTATTTCTACAACGTTTCAAAAATTTTTAGTAGTAATGTGGTAACAGAAGCTAAATGTACAAGCTAGATAGTCTTTTGTGATTTTAATAGCAATTATTTCAAAGAATTGTGTAATTCTTATAGAAAAATAGAGAATGAATACATTTAAGTAAAGTAAAGTACCTACATACTACATTTAGTTAGTCATATTTTGTATATAAATTACAGTCAAGACAATTGTGTAAATTGTTAATACCTTTTTTTCGCAGTATGAAGCAATTACTGAACCAATTGTCAAGCTGTCTTTTATTTTAAACCAACATTGCGAATATTTTTGGAAACTATAAATCAGTAATCCAAGCACAGTGATAATTTATTTATTATTTGTTTGCATTATTACTAAAAAACTACAAAAAGATCGATAAGTTCTCCGAATTTGTAGTAAAGCCATAAACGAAGCCATCGATCAACTAATAAAGAGAGCATTTTTCGGAAAATGACGTGAATGTCAAACAAACGCGATAAGAAATATTGTACAAATCTCAGTTTCCCCAAATCAGCAAACATACGGTGTTGCAAATGCGTAAATATAATTTGAGGAGAAATTAAGTAGGTATAAATTTCAACCACTTTTTTTGCACTAAATCAACTGGAAAAGAGTGTAAAAAAATTCAAATCTTAATCGTTGTAATGTAAACGGTTTCAAACTGATTTATCTTTTTACATCGGGATGAGATTATGTTTTGAATTTACAACAGATGAAGCTTATTCCGTTGTTTTTGTTAACATTCGAAATATCAAGTGAGCGACTCATGAAAAATTAATTCCATATAAGCTTGGCTTACAACCATCCGAAAATCCTTAGTACATCACCGAGAGAGACAGGTTGTCTAGTTAACTTAATCTTTTAGCAAATGAACAAAAATTTTAGGCGTGACAAAGGTCACGTTCCCAACAATTTGTGGAAGGAATTATGACATTATTTTACGTTAAGTTATTAGACGATTACTATTTTATGCTCACATCAGATTTTCTTGATCGATTGCGCCGATAAGTTGGAAGGGATCAGGTATCGTAAATAAAGAAATATTATTTTTACCATTCTGATAGCGGTGTTGCAACAGGGCTTATCGAGTCGCGATGGCCGTTGATTGATTTTACTGTTTTGGGAAACGCAATCATAAATTTTTTTTTTAAATATAGGTTAACTCCTAAGTGCCCTAGAAGTTTAAGCTGCATGTCATCTAGTTTGGTAATTGTAATTTAAAACCTTTTTTATTTTATATTTTACGGATAAAAAAACAAGCACATTTGATAAAAATCTTGTTTGTATTTAAAATCAGGTTGCCATAAAGAAAGATGACATTTCATGATCAGATAATTTAAAAATATGTAAACCACCTTTATTTTTACTCTTTCGAACAAGTTTAAAAAAAATAGTTACAAGATTGGCCCACTTTGATTATTAACAAATTTATGTCCACGAATAGAGTGAACAGGGTATGGAAATATGGAAGAACTAAAAATGTTGACATTTTTTTTATAATTTTATACCTATTAGTTTTTTGAAGTATAAAAAAAATTAATGAATCAATGAATTAAAAAATTCCAAGTTATGGCAAAATTGGTATACTTTGTATATTGAAAGATGTTTTCTCCATAATGAGAAATAAATATGTATATTGTAGAGAAAATGTTGCTTGTGATTTAAACTTTAAATGGTTAATCGTGATGAAAATGGCATTTTATTCTTCACTTGTGTCACTGTACTTCGTAACAAACCCAACAGTAATTATCGTAAAAATGCAAACTTTACAGCAAAAACTTACTGATGCTGTAAGGATAATAACATTTATCGCTGAATAATAGACGGAGACTTCAAGACTTCAACGCAAAATACCCAGGTTACATTTGACCCCGTCATCTTTATATAAAATAGTTCAACGTTTTTAAGAACAGGATCGCTGAAAACAGCGAGGCAAAAGGAAAACTATAACGATGAAGGTATCTCTATTATGCTAGTTCTACAGTCAGTAAATGAACATCCTAGGATGTCACAAAGGAAAGGGCTAGGGTACTTAGGGATTGTGAGAAAGTCTCATATACAAAAAATTTTGAAACAAAATAAAATTCTGACAAATCAGTTGTCAACCACACTTTATAGGCAGGTTAAGGAGCGAAACATCTTGATTTTTGGCTCAGAGATAATGGAATGAAACTTTCATCAACAGATTATGATTTCGGATGAATCCACTTTTTCGACAAATGGCATTGTTATTTTTATTTTTTTATTTATTATAATAAATTAAAATTACCTGAATGACTCAAATTCTGCATTGCTGCACTGCACTGCTAGGCAATTTGTCAACCACTTGTCAACAGCTGAGATTTATTGCCCAGTTGGCCAGTTCGGCTGTTTGCCCCCGCGCGTATTTTTCAACTGGGCGTATACATTTCTACCATCTCCACGTTTAATTCGACCAAACCTGTATATGGACATGGCTAAATAAATATGGGTACAAGTTTTTCAAATATTTCAATGCCAAGTTGCTGCGTCAGCGACCGAACCTGGTACATACTGCCAATTACTATTATAAAGGTTTTCGCACACTCCACGCCTTTATGGCAGTGTTGTGTATGATAACCTTTATTTCTCCACATGAAAACAGTTACCAACCTAATCACTTTTATCGCGTAAAATGTCGTGTCACGTATTTATTTACCTAAAAACAATATTTGGGATTAAAAAAGGATTTGTTCGCATATTTCAACAAAACGCGCGCGAACGAATCTACCTCTATCTCCGCTCCGCCCTCCGTCACTGTTTTTTTAAATTAACGTTTTTATTATGCGTATCGTACACGCAGATTGGCAAAGTTAAGCCTCCGCATCGTTTATGGTAACAGAAAGCGATACGTCGATATGATTTAGCTGCATTAAGTCAGCTTAGCCGTTTAAAAATAGAACTTATGTTATTCAATAAAACCTCTAATCGATAAATCGGCAATATAAAGGCATAAAAAATAATTGCTAATAAACATTGTTTGGTACTTAAATCTAGATTAGGGGTGATATTCGTAGCAAAGTAGAAACAATGTTTGTGTGTTATCGAATAAAATTTTTTGAATTTTTAGATTTTAAAATTGAGCATGTAAGCCTGTACCACTCTTTGTATAAACCTTTTTCATACGTAGTTTTTATCAGCTCCCATATTTTAGTCACGAAAATTATCATTAAATATAAGACCAGCAACATGTGCAACATCTTTAATAATCTTCGATTTTTTTTTTAACATTCTCCAAATAGGCCAGGAAATATAGAGTTGGGCGCGACTTTTTGTTTCGGCAAGCTGAATTTATCACTATAGATGCTAAATATTATGTACAATAACATACCTATTAGTTTCCACAGTCATAAAAATGGGGGGAAGATTGTTTACAGGGTGGTTAATTATATAATTTTTACGTAAATTCACGTTTTCCCTTATAACTTTTTTCCGTTCATTTCCACGAGAAAACAGTATGGTACTTTTTTTTCGTCTTCAAAAGACCTACAAAACTAGCCCTCGAGCGTCAAAAAATATTGATTAGATCAAAAGTTATAAACAGAAGAAGTTTATTTATGACTTTTGAATTAAACATTTATAAACTGCGTTATTATTACCAGAGCGTTTTGGCATCGCGTCATCTCATTCCTTATCACTGGCTAATAACTCACACGAAATCTGGAATCGGTAAGTTGAATAGTTTACAAGTTATGTTATGTTATAAACAAATTAACTAATTATTAGTCTGGACGATCCCGAGCATCTTCCACAATCGCACTGATTTCTTTCATTTTAAATTTCATAATAATACATCTATAATTTTTTAAATTTCAAATTTGCAACCTGGATTTTTGTTTTATTTTTTAGCCGTAGTTGCATAATTAAATATACGAGGCACGCGCGTGATATATTATTACATATTTGGAAAGCTTATGAAAAGAGCTTTAAGTTAAAAACAATTGTCAAGATTCGTTGAAAAACAACGAAGTTACAGATTGTCAAATATATTATTTTCACGCGAATTTCGCTTATTTAACGGCAGGACTATGAATATTATCGTCATTTTCTTCTGACTCGCTGTCGTTCGCTTCCCCCACCCTTCCGCCGCGCCACGGCTCGCCGAAAATCAAGCGACCCACTGACTTTTGACAATATTTCTTATGCACTTAACATACTTCCACAAATCAAATATTTTACCTGGGAAAGTACTCGGGTTGCCGGTTATGACACTATTTTTTTTGCCGCTACCAACCTAATTTGTTTAACAATAGGCCGTCAACTTTGACAGTTGTTTTTCCACGAATCTTGACATTTTTTTTAACTTAAAGCTCTTTTCATAAGCTTTCCGAATATGTAATAATATATAACTATATCACGCTCGTGCGTCGTATATTTAATTTGGAACTAAGGCTAAAAAAAAAAAATCTAGGTTGCAAATTTGAAATTAAAAAAAAATTATAAATTTCAATGTATTATTATGAAATCTACCGTGAAAAAAATCAGTGCGATTGTGGAAGATCCTCGGGATCGTCCAGACTAATAATTAGTTAATTTGTTTATAACATAACATAACTTGTAAACTATTCAACTTACCGATTCCAGATTTCGTGTGAGTTTATTAGACATTGATAAGGAATGAGAGGATGCAATACCAAAACGTTCTGGTAATAATAACGCAGTTTATAAAAGTCATAAATAAGCTTCTTCTGTTTATAACTTTTGAAATAATCAATATTTTTTGACATTCGAGGGTTAGTTTTGTAGGTCTTTTGAAGACGAAAAAAAAGTACATTACTGTTTTCTCGTGGAAATGAACGGAAAAAAGTTATAAGCGAAAAACGTGAATTTACGTAAAAATTATACAATTAACCACCCTGTAAACAATCTTCCCCCCATTTTTATGACTGTGAAAACTATAATATGTTATTGTACATAATATTTAGCATCTATAGTGATAAATTCAGCTTGCCGAAACAAAAAGTCGCGAAATGGTCATTTCCCAGCTTATTTTCCAGGCCTAAAATACTGATCTCAGATTATTGATTAATCTCTCTTAGCAAAATCGATGATTTATGTTTGGACAGAATATTGTCAGTATTGCTAGGGACGGTTTTTAATGAGAAACGTCTTAATTAATCAAATTGTGTGTGAAGTTTCACAACGGCGATTTACGCGGTTGATTTATTTGATTCAAAATAAGGTGTCGAATTTGGAACCTATCAATAATTCGAGATTACCCTGTATAGATACCAGTTTTCCAGGAAAAGGCTACAGATCCCTGTTGTGTCACTCGGCCTCATATGAAAACATTTTTAGATTATATATTTTCCCGGAAAGTATTAAGGTATCTAAGACAAGGAATGTGTAGATTTAAAATTAATCCATTCTCCAATAGTGGCACAGTTTCGTCCGTAGCTGAGACAGTAAGTCTGTCGCCTGCCGAAATTATAGGTATCCTTTAAAGGTCACGACTTAAGAACTGTTTTTCTTACAGTCAGATTTTTTTGATTGATATTGTTGACGAAGGGATAAAGCCTTCGAAGTTTGAACGATCAGCTCGACTATTTATATTTATTACATGTGTTACAACAACCAGATATACAATTAGAGGAAGGTAAATAATGCAACGACATGTAATAATCGTCGTAAAGTAAATAGCTTTAAATTTCACGTTAGAAATGTTACTGCTTCTGGTTCTCACAAATATTTTCCTTCTACGGTTAAATTTGTTAGTTATATTTATTACTAAACTAGTATTTAATGTTTATAACTATAATCTAAATCACTTTGGCGCAACTGGTATAGTCTTTCCGATCTCAATTGAAGAACCAAGAGATTGGCAGTATATACCAGGTTTGATCGCTGACGCAGGAACTCGGCATTGACATATTTGGAAAATTTGTTCTCAAACGGCGTACACAAACAGCCGAACTGGGCAACTGGGCAATAAATCTCAGCTGTTGACAAGTGGCTGCCAAATTGCCCAGCAGTGCAGTGCAGCAATGCGGAATTTGGTGTGATTCAGGTAACTTCTATTAATCATTCATATTACAATTGTGAAAGGGAGAAATAAGGGGGAAATTTTGTTTCCTAATATTATTACAACCTGGCATTTTGGAGACCTTTTGAAAGGGAGCAAAACGAAAATTACCATAAATATAATAAAATTGTTTGAGGACATAAATAATTAAAATATGTTGTTGATCAAATGAACATAAAATATAAATTTTCTACACATTATAATCAAATTATTATAATTTTTTACATTTAGCAGAAAACTTTTTTAGGGACGCCTATGACGCTCATTAAATTTTATTGCTAGGCGTTTTTGTACATGTTTAACTGACTTCGGAAAGTCTATACAAACAATTGAGTGAAACTAGTATTAAATTTAATTATGAAATTAAAAAAAATATGAGATTTTTTTAATGCATCATACTCAAAAATTGTGCAACTGGAATTACTAGGCTCTCACTACGGAACATTTCCAGAAGACCAAAAATTTTTTAAATTCTCCATTACCTTTTTCACAGTTTTTTGGGATATTTTTGTTCATATCGAGCAGCAAACGTGTCACAAGTTCTTGAAATAACTTTATCACATTGTCCATAAATAATGGACAAATTTAAATAATCTTCATGAGTATAATTTAATCTCTATGGCATTTTTAATGGTGAAATCTATTAGTGACAATAAAAAACCTGTGACAGTTGTCATGTTGATTGTTACTTACCTGTCACGGCAAACCTAAAATGTGCTGAACAAATGGAAATACCAGTTATACTCAAATTTAGTACACAATGGGAATACGTTAAAAAAATTGAGGCTTTCTATTTAAAAATTTCGAGTTTCCCACATTTTCTATAAATTACATATTCCTCTACAAATTCGCATAAAAAAATAAACCTGATTTTCCACGAAAACTAAATTTTGCTGACAGTCTGCATCTGTCAATTTTTGCCTAAAAATCAAAATATCTCGGAAACGGTCAATCCTAAGTATGGAGTGTGCTATATGTTTTCAACTTGAAAATAAGTGCGCTTTCTAAAAATGCAATAACATATAGGGAGTTCCAAGGGGGTTTAAAATAAGAAAGTTGGTATCGACTTCCGGACAATTTAAAAAAAAAATCCCAGCGGTTTCCCAGAATATTCATCGATGGAGTTCGTGGTGAGACACCCTGTATAATATGAAAATAATTGACATTGAAGATGTGTTTATAATAGTAGTTTCCCGACACAAATGTTTACAACATGGATCTAATTATTATTATTTACAATAACAAATCAAGGAAACGGAACAATTAATTATTCGAATTTTATAAATATTTTGATATTTTTTAAAATTATTAATGTAGTCGAAATAAAAGTACTACACTTGGTTTACCGAGTATAATTTAAAAAAAAAATGGAGGCAAGTGCAGGCATTGAAAAGCAACCAGTTTGCACACGAATATCATTTGAATGCGTCTCGTGATTCATCATTTTGTATGAGTCGAATTTGTTGAGACTGATTGACTTTTGACTACTTGATGTATATTTTCTGTCTATAACAGTTAAACCTTTGTTAGTGAAGTTCTCTATCATGAATCGTTATACGAACACCGAGATGACTGACGTGCATTCCTTTTACGGACTTGCTGATGGCAGTTCATTAAAAGCTAGGCGGTTCTACATTGAACGATTTCCTGACCGTAATATTCCTGATAGAAAACCCTTCCAAAATATTCATCAACGTCTTCATGAAACAGGCACATCGAAACGAAGTGGAGGACCGGGAAGGCTAATGACAGTCAGCACGATAGAAGTGGAAGAGAATGTGCTACACAAGATACAGGTAGATCCATATACTTCTACTCAAAAAATTGCCAATACTTTGAATGTAACTAATGAGACTGTTTGGAATATTCTTAGGGACTATTTGTTGCGCCAATACCACATACAACGCGTTCAAGGACTTCTTCCTGCTGACTTTCCTCCACATATTCTGTCAATGGTTTTTATACACATTGGTTCAAATCCCTCAACTACTGACGCTGGTTCTCAAGAAATGCAAAGAATTTTCATAATAACCATGTGTGGGCTGAAGAAAATCCACATGAGGTACTTGAAGATCGTTTTCAACATAATTTCTCGTTGAACGTTTGGGTTGGGGTGATTGGCTAAATGGACTGGTATTTCTACCAGAAAGACTTATCGGCGAGGTGTATCGCAAATACAGTGTGGTTTATGCACGATGGTGCACCAGCGCATTATTAGTTTAAAACTACTCCAATGAAAAATGTGGAGGATTTAAGAAATCGGATAATTGCTAGGTGCAACTCAATAAGAAATGATCCTGGTGTTTTTGAAAGAGTTCAGCAGTCAATGACGAGATTTTTGCATCCTGTCGGAAAGTAGTCATTTTCAACAGTTCTTATCAAGTTCTATAAAGAAGTTCTTAAGTTCTTATTAAGTTCTATTAAGAGTTCTTATTAAGTTCTATTAAAAAGTAAGTTCTATTAAGAAGTGTTATGTGTAATTTTCGGTAATAAAATGTCGTTATTTTATTTTTCTCGCTGTGTATCTTCGGAACAAAGCGGCTTTTCAAAGATCATCAGAGGACAAAATATTCTTGGAATAGTCCAAGGAATATCCCCGTACATTTTTGCCGTAGGTATGTTTAATAAACACTCTGTGCACAGGCTCTTTTAAAAACAAACTTTTTACACTGGAAATTATGTAAAAATTGTCACTTTTGACACGATCGTAAACAAAGTAGTTTTAGTTGTTCTTAGAGTAAAATTCAAATGAACCAGGATTGGAAATAGCAAATTTCTCCGTGTTTATAAAAACTCGCATCATCATCCTCATCATCCCGAGATTTAAAATGGAGTCAACGTCCAATTTAAAGCGAAACGGATCGTCTGGCCTACATAAAAATCTTTCCTCCTTTTAATAAACCGTGTGAAATAGTGACAGGCCACTTCCTGATTGAGCCTCATTAAGGAATCCGCTCCCAAAACAAAAACATTCGATAAAAAACGAACGAACTAAGTACTGTATCCTCTGACGCACTTATGTAAAAATAAAAATTAAATCTTTTTTAATTTTTTCTGTTCGGGGTATAGCGTTTCTCTGGTTGCACGTTATTCCATCCGGGAACAATGACTTATGTTCACCATCTGCGCCGCTTCTCCATAACAAATCCTTTATTTTTTACAATTGTTGTAAGTTATACCCTGCATGTGTTTCATTGAGTCGATTAGAGAGAGATGAGTAAGACGTTTTTATGTCCCGCATTGTACGACCTACGTACATGTGGTTCCCATTCAGATTTATTTTTAATAAAATTGTAATGGTATGTGAATCTACGGCCGCAATTACCATAACCGCATACTGTTTCAACTGAAAGAGCAAATAAAGAAGACCGACGTCGACTTGCACCTAAAAAAATGTAGTAATCTCTCCCTACTGGCGTATATCTCAAATGTATAGGTATATTCTCAACAACGATACAGTTTACTGTATACAATACATAATTAAAAGCTGTGAACAAATTTAGAATAAATGTGCAAGATTTTTTATCTAAATTCAAACTTGTTGAGAACCGCTGATTTCACTATGACATTTAAGCACAACATTAATCCTAAATGGGAGATCAACTATGCAATGTTGCCGGTGTTGCACAAAACTCATAAACTCTGACTTTTATATGAAATAAGAAAAAATAATTAAACAAATAAGTATTTTTATACGATATTTTGAAAAATCTGAGCAATGTTTGTCAGTGGTACCTACGCTCTGTGTCTTATTACTCCATAGTCCAGACGGTACCTGTTTCAAAGAGTCCATATTTGGGTGAATCGTATATCCACGGAGATTTTTAGCTTTTTGGCTTAAAAATATCACTGGAAATAAAAATTTTTCTATACGCATAAAAAAAACGTGGGCTTAACTTTTGGCGGCACAATATGTTAAAAAAATTCGAAAAATGTCATATTTTTCTTCCTATTTAATTATGTATCTTTTCAAGAGTTGATTTTAGGCGAAAATGGAAGAGGAAAAAAATGTTTGTAATTGAATTTTACAAAATATGACTAGTTACAAATCGAATGAATCATGATTATTATTGTAAAAATCGAAAAAATCGTCAAAATTGGGGTTAAAAAACGTTACTTTTAGGGAATTTTTTTGGGGTTTCATCAAAATCGGTTAGATAGATGTATAATAATTTTGCAATCCAGATTTTGAAAAAAAAAATTGCAAATTTTCAAAATTTTGCACAGGCGCAACGAACACTACTGGTCCACTGAAAATCCTCACACTGTAAATCCAGTCCAAAACCAAGGCCATTTTGGAGTAAATGTATGGTGAAAACTAATTAAATACTTTTGTTGTGTATACAGGGTGTTTTCACTTTAAATTTGGAAAATGCAGGAATGTATTCCCTATCAAAAATTAAATGTAGTTTGCTCTATAAAAATTTTTTATGAAAGCCTTTGTTTTGGAGATACAGGGCGTTGAAGCTTAAAAAAAATACTTTTTGACATATCTCCGCTATCCACGAGTAGATTTGATTTAAAATTGGTACACATTATGCGTATTGGGGGTTCTCATAATTAAGAGAATATTAATCCTATCGCATTAGCCAGTGGCATTCAAAGGGGGGATGCATGGCCCCTTTTTTCAAAAAAAAAGTACGTCATTGAGTTTTTCGAAGAATGTAAAGTAAATTTAAATACTACTATACAAAAGCAATCTAAATGGTCTCTTGGTATTTTTCGATAATACGCAGCATTCATGAGATTCTTGGACTATTAAGATTCCAATGCATGATAACATGGCACGGTAGTGCTGAATGAGAAAAAGAGATATTTTTCTTTGAATTCAAATGCTGCATTAAAATTTATAGCAACCTTTTTGTTTCGCAGCAAGCCAAGAACTTGTAAATATTTTCATTACTTTCCTCTACTCAATGTCGTAATTTTTTTGTTCATGCATTGAAATATTAATGGTCCAAGAATCTCATGAACGCCGTGTATTATCGAAAAATACCAAGATACCTTTTAGATTGCTTTTGTATGGTAGTATTTAAATTTACTTTACATTCTTCGAAAAACTCAATGGCGTACTTCTTTTTTGAAAAAGGGGCCACGCATCCCCCTTTGCACGCCACTGGCTAATGCGATAGGACTAATATTTTGTCAATTATGAAAACCCCCAATACGCATAATGTGTACCAAGTTTAAATCAAATCTACTCGTGGATAGCCGAGATATGTCAAAAAGTGTTTATTTTTTTTAAGCTTCAACGCTATGTATCTCCAAAACAAAGGCTTTCATAAAAAAAATTTATAGAGCAAATTACAGTTAATTTTTGATAGGGAATACATTCCTGCGTTTTCCAAATTTAAAGTGAAAACACCCTGTATATGCCTTTGGTGTCATAGAGAAAGATTATGACAATTTTATTTTAACAGGTTGTTGATTGCATATATTTTGCAGTAACAAACAGTTTAATTACCTTATTTTTCAATAACTATGCATGTATTTACTTTTTGGTCAATTTAACACTTTGCTTTTTCGATAGTGGAGTTTTAACCTTTAGGATAGTACGTATTTCACATGAAGCTAACTGAACTTAATTTGCCAATAGTTTTGGGATTTTATTATAAAATTAAGATTTCTGCATAATTTTATCTGAATATTACTCAGAATCAGTCACACTGCGTCAGAGTTAGATTTAGTCTGGAGTGAGTAAAAAACTAAAAGATTGATGTCATTCCAAATAATTTTCTTGACACATGACTTGAAAAACTCGCAATTCATTAGTGATCATGTATAAGTGATTATCCTCTATTTGTACAGCGGTTTTTAATAAGTATGAGGTGATTCAGAACTGATGTTCGACCGCCATTACAAGAAAACGGAAAGAGCAAAAGGAAAACCGCAAGACGGGCATGGTAATATAAATATTTGACTTAAAAATTCGTTCTGGTCGAAGAGCTGTGACGTCATCGAAATTATTTTTCCCTATTTCGTAGATATTTTTTTACATCTTCTATCTTCTAATTCAGAGAATGTTATGTAGGTATAGAGAAAAAGACTGGTTTGATCAAGTCTGTTACTGATTTTTTCAGTGGAATACAAGGTACTTTCAATGTTTATATTCATCATTCACATGAATTCGTTTTGCCAATTTCAAATATTTCTGAACTTCTCCCAAAATTTAGAGTACCTATTCATTTTTTTGACAAATGTAGTTTTGCACAAAAGTACCTCAAAGGGTAACGCTTACAAAATCGGTATAGACTTGATCCGCTAGTAGAAAGAGATTTGAGATTCTAAACTTTGTTGAAGAAAAAGAGATGAGATGTACAATTTTTTTTATAAAATTAAGAAAAATTATTTCGATCACAGACCTTTGGGGTAAACTTACCATTATGGAATTTTAAGTCTAATACTTATTAACCCACAAATGGCGGCCAGTCATCAGTGCTAGGTCAAATTTTAATTGTAAAAACTGTATTTGTAATTATAAGAAATTTTTGGTATGACTATATCAGGAACATCCAGTGTGTTTATCATAGTAGCAAATTTATTTTCTTTTATTTTAAATTTTAGTTATTACCCAACAAATTTTCGTTGTAACATTTCGACGAATGCGGCCCTGTGGAATAAGAGAGGAGTCCCGACAGAGCGAAATAGAGAAAACTAATTATTTTTTCGTCAATTTCAATTAACGCCAACGAAATGCAATCTAGCGCCTCACTTCAAAGGGAATTCTATATAGAAATCAAATTATTTCAACACTCACTCTCGGACCTATCCGTTTTATCTCTTCATTTATCATTTTTGTAATCGGTGCGTGGCCGTTTTGCTTATAATTATATTTCGCAACCAATCAGAATTATTAAATCAAAAATTCTGATGTTTAATGGAGTTTGGTCGTTATGGTATTAAAGCTATATTGCTCGTGACAGCTTATAGGGTTCAACCGGCCACCAGCAATTTATGTTCCTTTGAAATATTAGCAAAAAGAGAATTTTCAAAGGAATTAAAATGCAAAAATTAAATTTCAGCCATTGTCTACGTTTTTTTTATTGTAGCATATTTAAGAAACTTAAGATTTATATACAATTCGTAGTAGACGGAATGCAGAGTAACCCACAGCCACCTCTATCACCAGAACTGAAATTTTTAAGGCAAAAAATTGTTATTGTCCCTCTGTGACTCATCGCCACGTAAACTGACTTCCTAACCGTGACGTGATGACTGTGCATCCCACCAATCAAGCCGTTCTGAGTAATATTCTCTTAATTGTCCAAAATACAGCTGTCGAAATAAATCCTTTGACGGCAAAATATCTGTGTCCCTTTTATTTTTCCCCGACAAGCTCTAATGCTGTAATAAATACACATTTATTTTAATAAATCAATTTAAGAAAGCCTCGGTTAATTACGTCTGATTTGGTACCACGCTATCACAAACGACTTTAGGGAGACGGTGGAAGAACGCATTGATAGAAAAACACGCTCCAAAATGTGTTCTAGAAATGTCATACAGATATATTACATCATTGTTTTTAGTCATAAAATTCTGTTTGTAAAAGAATAAAATGTGTCGTAACATTCGAACGCTTTCAACGCTGCGTCGTATTGCGTAAAAGTCCCTAATACTTAAAATATAAATACATAAACAAACGTAGTCTTAAAAAATATAAGGATTATTATTAAGAGTTAAGTATATTCATGTGTTTTGCTTGCACAGTGTATTAAACTTTTTAACGCTGTACATCTTCACCGATTTAACTTTTAACGTTCATGTGTTGTAGGCTTAAAGCAACTTATGATGAGAAAATAAATTTTTGTATTTTCCTTTTACAAAGTAATCGTTTGTATGTCTAATCTTGATCAAAACAGTTTTAATTGGCAATCGCAATTATTTGATTATATATTTTTGTCAATGTAGGTATACCTACTAAAGGTATCTCAATTGGACTTTCGATGTTTGTTCTATGTCTTCGATCGAGGTTCCCTGTAGGGTAGTAGCTATTAATTGACAAAGCGAGGGTGCTGATAATTGAGGGTTTTAATTACAATAATTATTGGGTCATCTAAATCAATTAAAGGGCTATAAAACTGACAATTGGTTCTTATTGGTTGATTGCATGGGAAAACAAGAGAAAAATGTGTTTCATCATTGATTAGAACAAACTAATATATGTATTATCTACTCAGAAGCATTGTTACCCATTTCTGGAAATTTAATATTACAGATAAAATAAATTCATACTTTTAGGTTAGTTTTAGGTGGGTTATGTCCATAGAAAAGGTGTTGAATAGGAAAAACTTTCTTATTTTTCGTTTTAACGAAAAAAGTTACTCTTGATAAAAAATGTTGCTGGTTCTTAAAACAAGATTGGAATAGAGAAAGATTTAACTTTTCTTGTACGGGGTGCTCAAAAAATTGAAAAACTTTAAATGGTACAAGAGTAAAGTGCACTTATTTGTGAAGATGTGGAAATAAGTTGCTAGGAAAAGTTGTACAAAAGTAAAAGGAAGTCTTTAGAAAATTTGGTATTAGATCAATTTTCGACAATTTTTATTAATTTGTAATCATTAAATTTATTTTATACAAAGTAAATTATTCCAAATGAACAATTCGCAAATTTTAAAAGTTTATGTACTCAAACACACTGCCACCATATTGAGCACGTTTTTAAACGGACAAATAATTCATCAAAACTTCTTCTAACCTCATCTAAAGATATTGAAGCAATAACGGTATCTCTAATGGCATCCTTTTATTGATCAATATTGGAATCTATTAGAGGTGTGCGATAAAGTTTTGTACCATTTAAAGTTTTTTCAATTTTATGAACACCCTGTATAAGAAATGTTACATTTTTCTATTCCAATCCTACCTTAATTTAGAACCAGCAAAAATGTTTATCAAGAGTAACTTTTTTCGATAAAATGAAAAATAAGAAAGTTTTTCCTATTCAACACATTTTCTGTGGACATACTGTATAGAGGGTGTTAATTATATACTCTGCTTTATTAAAGGATTCTACGTCACATATCAGTACAGTTTATAAACCTTCGAATGGTGATCGAAAGTTATTTTACTATTTAAAAGCTTAAAATATCTCTCTAAAACAAAAATATGTAGTTATTTCTTTTCAATAAAGATAATAATGCTGAATGAATTTTCGGACAAGAGCAAAACTGTGTACTTACTTATTTTTATATTTTCGTTCGATTTCAAACAATTTTGTGAGAGTAACACAATATTTTGACGTTTTCGTAACATAATCTTAAAAAGAACATTAAAAACTTCCCCGCAAAGATTTGGAGACTTTACACCGAGAATATGACATGAACGACATGCCAGAAATGAGGACAAACTTTCCTAATCCACTTGAAATCTTTCCGATAAGTTTTTCCTTGATTCAACCTTAAGACAGTCGCTGTGGAGTCGATCGTAATTATGATTTGGTGCCAGGTAATACGGCGTATCTCTGGAGAGACCGCTGGCAAAGCTCCTTTCTCGATATTGGATTTATTATGGGAGATTTCGAGGGATTGCCCGTAACGTTGAAGATTCCGGCTTAGTTTCGAAATGTATATATCGCTAAAGGCAAAACCACGGCATTATCATTAAACATTTATGGGTTCGATGAAAAGATGTATCTAATTTTTCTTTCTGTAGGGTCGTAGGATGATTGTAATCTGGAGATCTGACCGAGTGATATTCACTAAACAAATTAAAATCTATATAGAATCGTTGTAGAACGAAAAATTAAGATATGTTGGGAATAGGTTTTTATCTGTTTTTAATTCCAATTTCAATCAGTCTAATTTTTTTCTGAAGCATGGGTATTTTTTTATTTTTAAAAATATGTATTCTCTAGTAAAATCGATCGAACGTAACTGAAATACCCAGTGTTGGATTTGGTGATGTTGCCGGTTATAAGTACAAATATCTTGGATAAGGCATATTATGATACTTAATTAACTTGTATTTCATCAGTTAGATAAATGTTTCCTTAGGTAATAGAAAATAATTTACTTACCTAATTAAAAATTATGATATGCTTATACTTATAGAAAAAAATATGATCTTGATTCATGACATTTTTCTTCTCTAAAGGTCAATACATATATAAATAAGGTATATTGTTACTGATACGAACATCTTCCCCTATTAAAATTATTATAATATCTAAACAAACTATAAAAAATAAAAGAATTAATTAAACTAAAGGAAGCAATTTTGGCGGAAGTTTTTAAACATTGCATAGGTATCTACATATAAACTGACAGCAGGTTCATATAAAAAACTTAATAGGTAATAGCGTTTTTTTTACTTCATTTAATGGGTTACAAAATTGCATATTGCAACCGAAAAATTTGCTCCTTTTTTTGCTGTGAAGATAAATAAATTCTTATTGGTTTAAAAAATTAACTAGATATAAGAAATTAATTTTTTTTAAATTGTACTTAGATATCTACCTATAAGGTAGAAGTTTTTTTAACATATTTAGTGTAAGTAAAAGTATCGAAGTACATAATTTTCTTAATTAAAAAAAATCATTAATATTATTTAATTAATTTTAACTTTGTCGACTGTATTTTTTATTTAGTCCTACATACGTAGTGGTTAACTTCTATAATTTTTTTATAACTTTTATAATTTGTGTTATTGTTAACTGTTTTTTAACTCTTGTACTTTAGTAATCTGATTTTGTTAATGCATCTATTTTTATTAGCTATTTCTCCCACCTATTAACTGGTTTCAACTGTCAGGTGGTGTAACTTTAATAAATAAATAAAATAAATAAATAAATAAAGAATATTCTCATATTAGGATTATGATTTAGCGTACCATTTTAGCAATTAATTGTTCTTAATTTAAAAATTACAAATCGCCATTTCAATAATATTTAAAAAATTTGTATGTTGCTGATTTGTATACAAAACTAAAAAAAAACTGTTTTACGGTTGATTTAATACTTATTTTTTGTTGAGTAAACGAATATGTTTTTAATAAATTTTAAAAATTTAGCCACAAGTAGTTACGTTCGTATTTTGTAATACTTAGAGGTACAAGAAGTTTTTTAACGTTTGTAAAGCTAGCAGAAGTATCTAATGTATAATTTCATTAATGAAGAAACCATTCACAATTATTATTCAACGATATTTCATATTACATAGGTATGTAAATGATTTGTCTGTAAACAATTAAGTACTGTTGGTATTTATCCCTGATAAAAACTATAAACCTCCGTACACCCTTTCAGTGACATCTTTACCTCAGAAAATTTAAGAATTTGTGTACGGAAAAAAAATCCAGTAAAAATATATGGCAATTTATTTACTCTTCATTTTTACTGTAATTTTCTTCTTGTCTGTGATTTTACAAATAAAATGTGAAGTTCCATTATACAATTACCTTTCAGTGTAATTTTACTTTTTCGTTTGTAACATTACTAATTTTTACAATTACTTGTAAAATTGTAAAGTAGATTTACAGGCAATTGTATAATTTCATCGTATAAAAATGCATTTTTGACAGCAACAACAATGTATTTTTTATTCCGTGTACAGTGTGTTAAAAAAAAGATACATATGTTGTTACAGCACTTCAATTTACTAAAATTTTGACATATCAAATATATTCGAATTTGGGAAACTCCTTATAACGATAAGAATAAAATTTAATATTCATATCAACTTTCCAAGTGTATTTGAAAAATGCTTCAAACTTTTACAATTTGTGGCTTGGCTATGTTCTTGTACAGTAAGAGTAATAATTTTGTAGCAAATAATATATTTTACCTTAATGTTAAATGAATGTCCACGTTAATACTATTCAACATTTTTTTTGAGCCAGTGTGAATTCTGATTGAATGATAATATAAAAAATTATATATTTTTTTTCTTTTGAGTTAATTATATGAAGTATTCTATCTAGTTAAAACAAAAAAATTGTGGATATTCTTCGTATCCACCTACATTAATGTAGGCTTTAGATTAAACAACAATTTTTTATGTAAGTTTTGGCGCTTTCAATTATTTTCAAAACTGACTACCTAACGAAAATTAGTCACATTACAAGATAAATTATCCATGACAAATTAAGTGCGGGACACTAAAATGAAGATCTACAAACAGAAAACTGCATTTTTCTCATTGTTGAAGTAAGTACACAAAGATTAAGTGTATTTTCGCAGATATTTAGATAATAAGTATCGTACATTTAGTAATTTTACAACGCAAAAGTTGAAGTTATGACATATTTTGCAAATATACGATTTACTTTATAATTACGAAGGGTGTTTTGTATATAAGTTTTTTTTTTGTAAACCTACGAGGGACACTGTAATATGGTGCTCATTTTTAAAAAAATTTTAAGACATTTATAAGCAAATTTTTACAAATTATATTTGTAAAGTCACTGTCCTTTTTTTCAGTGTATGTTCCTTTTAATTTTACAAATAATCTTCAATTCTCTGACCCTAAAAGCTCGACTATCCCTTACCTTCCCTGCCTTTCGGCGTGACGATGGTGAAAGCGCTGTGGCCCGCCGGACTGGAAGGTGCCGAATCCGACACGTTCACTTCCGGACTTCCGGAGCTGTTCCTGTTGGACCCGTTGCTGAAATCCAGCGGCATCGCCGGCTGAGTGCTGAGTTCAAGCGCCATTCTACCCGAAAATTAAAAAAAAAAAGAAACAACAAAATACCCGTTTCGACAACCGACTACCACATCACAGTTCACAAAACCACTTCGGAGATACCAAGCCGGAAGGTCACTAGTGTTTACGGGTGATAAGCGTGGCTGCACGCGATTTTTCGGTGTCCTTCTCAAGGATGTGGAGGTAAACGTGGTTTACCAAGATTCGACCGGCAGACAACTGTTTGATACGCGACTGTATGGAGTGATAAGCTGGAGTTTGGAGAGCGAGGAGGTCCCGGTGACGAAGTTCGAGCCGTTATGGTCTCTATCGCAAGGGTAAATTAGGAGAAGGGGAGGAGTTTGACGGCTGGCCCCGCCCTCGGTGACAATTGAATTATGAATGAAATAGTAAACAGTTTATATAAGGATTCGATTTTAATTGCCCACTTTGATTGCCAATTACTTCAAATCTATACAGGTGAATTAAAACTGCGAATTATACTTAAAAGTCAATGAAAATTGTGGAAAACTGAATAATAATTTCTTTATTTCTTATAAACTTAAGGTCCCTCCATGACCCAAAATACCTTTTAATAATTCAGTACGTTCAATATTTAAAAAATATTTTCATTTGTTAAAAATATCATTAAGAAAATTTGCAAACGTTAATTATTTTTTGTCCGTACCTATATTTTTTAACTAACCATTATTGAAAATAATTCCTATATCTATTGTTTTAGTTAATTTTTTATTATTAAATCAACCATTTCCATCTATGAAATATCAAAGCTTCAATAGATTACGAATAACCGTATACTAGATATGAACTAATTTCTTTTGTATTCTTAGTTTTACTAAGATTTTGTTCCATCAATTGCATTATTTTTACATTTTTCTACACCTCCGAAAAGAAAACTGCGATGAAAATCTACTAGATTTATCTCTATCCATTACTTTTTAAACATATGGACTCGAATTAATGCCCCATTCCTTGAAACCGATATTATCCTGAAAATCGGTCGATTAATAAGGCGCTAAGTGACTGCAGATCGTACAATTGTCCTTCATCTAGCTTGCTCGCTTTCTAATAGAGTAAAGAGTGGGGCCGCGCCACCACCCATTGGCTTCGGTCCGCGCCCCGCCCACTTCACTACCCGTGCAAATGTTTGAAGTCCTGTTTCAGCTATTGTTGCCAACTACTGCCGACTGAAATTTGCATCGGCTGGCACGACACTGGGGTAGCGATTGGGTATGATGAGAGAGTGTAGGATTTTCCGGGATGGATATTGTTATTTGGGTAATTTGGCGGTTAGAGGAGCAATCTTGCTTCTGACGGCCGAGCGAGATGGTTATTAGTTTCGGAATGAGTATAGAGAACTGTTACCGCTTGTGGGTTTTCTGTTTTGTAATAGAATTTTTAACGGCGCAGGTAAAAGGAGGCTGACATTTCCGTTTTACATAAATATTAATCCAGTGAGTGAACTTTTACTTAAAAATGAAAAGAAAATATGCAATTTTAAGTAGTTTTTTAGTTTTAAATACACATTTTTTATTGTTAGCCCCTGCATTTTTGTTTACTTTAAACGTCTTTAACTAGCGCAAACTAACTTTATTTTAACAGAAACAAATTATGTAATAAATTATAATTAAAGAAAAGGATAACATTTCAAAAAAATTGACGTTGTCAAAAGTTTATTTACCTACATCACTAGGTATATGGATTATAATTATTATTCTATCTAAAAAATTATTTATTTGCCCATGTTACTAAAGTTTCATTTAAAAATACTTATATTCTATTATTAGTTCTAACACATTTTTACTCATTTTTAAGGTTAAGTTAATTCAAACAAATTCAAAAAAATCTTATTAATTAATTTCTATGACAAAGCATGCAATTAAAAAGAAAATATCTTCTATTCTTGTTCTCATCTTTTCTAGAACTATAATATTACTTTGGACAACCATTAACAAGCATATTACTTTTATAAGCAGTCTCTTTTTAAAATATTAGAATTAAGTAGGTAACATTACTTAAATCAATGTGTTTTTGTTTTGTTTTTTTTAAGAAAAAGCAATCTTCAATCTATTCTATAGATTTAAAAACTTTATTTCCAAAAAAAAAACTGTTTACTTATATGTTAATATTCTTCAGATATATCTCTTCACATACAAAAAGATTACGTGTCAAAATGGTCCTAAATTGTCTCCTGTCATTTTTATTACCAATAGAATATTAAAAAGATATACAGGGTGAGCCATTAGTGCGAGAAAGTAAAATAACTTCCTTTTTACTCATAATACAGAAATAAAGTTTATATAATAGTTATACAGAATCAATAAACTTAAACTACAAAATTAATTTGATATATACAGGGCGATGAGTAAAAACGGGACACGCCAGATATTACATTTTTTAAATGCTATATCTTAAAAACTGACAACTTTAGGTGTAGAACATATTTAATAAAAGTTGAAGTGGACTGATATGTGAATAAAACAGAACGATAAAATACAGGGTGTTCCATTTGAAAAATTTTAGAAAATCAAGTTTGAACTTTCTTAAAATGATCGTATTATAAAAATGCCCTTTATAAAATATCGATATTAGCTAATATAGTCTTTGTCTAACATTTGCCTATAACTGTCAAATATTTTTGCACCAAGTGTTAGTAGTTGAAAGTTAATACAACTTCTTCGAGGTCATGTTTTTTCCAATATTTGAAGAATTTTCTACATAACTTGGCAACCTCGCATTAAAATATTAAACTGTGTATATTACCATATACAGAATTTTCTCAGAAATCCATGTTTAAAAATATACAAAGTGTTCTATTTAAAAAATGTTATATTTGGCCTGTGCCGTTTTTACTCATCGCCCTGTGTGTTTCAAATTAATTTTTTTTTATTCTGTACAACTATATACATTTTTTTTCTGTATTATGAATAACAAGTGAGTAACTCACTGTGAGTTATTTTACTTTCTCGCAGGTCGATACAGTGAACCTAAAAATATAGTGTTGTAAGATGTATGTATGTAACAACTTACCCTCTACTTCTAATTACTTCTTTTAGCCGCTAGATGGCACTAAACTTTTTGACATTATAGTGTACTCCCAGAACTTTAAAAGGTTTCTTTCGAGTTAAATGAAATTTGGTATTCTAGTACCCGCTTAAGTAAATTTTTGACATAGTAATCGATGCAAAGCTTGTAACTGCATTTATATAGGGTGTTTATTAGGTAAGTACTTTTAAGATAAACATTCATATGAACATGGGTCTGCAACGGCTTGGTTCTTGAGATAGAGTCCAAAAAAAATTTATGTTTCAGCAATTACTGTAAATGTTAACTTATTTGTAGGAGTACTTTGGTCTTAGTTTTATAAATGGTCTAAGTTCGTCACATCGCAATACAATCAATAAACATTTCGTTCGTAAAACTTAATGGAGAATAGGCATGTTTAGTCAAAAATGACATTGAGTTTCTCATCATCAATACTCCCAGTTTCTGTTACTGGACAAAAAATATAATCAAAATACCAAACAAAAATTTTTTTTGTTTGCTCTGTATCTCAAGAATAAAGCTGTTGCAGACCCATGTTCATATACTTTTTATATTAAAATTAGTAAAGGATTCACCCTTTAAAGTTTGTACAAGTTTGTATAAGCACCCTGTATAAGCTCATATATTTTACCATAAAGGCTTAATAATTCTTTCTCTCGTAAATTTTTTGGAAGTACAATTTTCATGAAATTCATTATTTTATTAGTCATCATCAATTTTTAATATAAATCTGATTTAACTTTCATCAAAAATTTTGTCGCGAGTGAAAGTTTCTATGACAAAACGTGCAATTACAAATTAGGTGTACAAAAAATTTGCAAGATGGAAGCTTCTGCCCTAATTTTGACATAAAAGCTAAAACCACTTGCCAAAAAACATGAAAATATTTACTTAGGGATGGAGATATTCTCCTCAATTTTGTAAATGTAATTGTTTTGGTTACTATATAACAAACTGATACTGATATACAAAATTTCATCTCAATCGAATTTCTGTAAGTACATATTTAATAAAAATAATTGTGTTCATAAATGTATTCAATTAACTTTACTATCCAGCACAAACAGCGTAGGATAAATATCACACACACACACACACATATCACACTTTTAATTACAACTTAAAAAATAACAAAATAAAACTACAGTAATTGCCCCCTTAAGTTCCTCACACATTCCACATTTAATTATTCGAAAACATGCGAGCTCTATTCTAGATTTACTGAAACGATCAACTTCAGAAATAGATCAATTTTTAAAGCAGAGTACCACAGTGAGACAGCAAGGATTACCCAACCAAAAACTGTAATTAGGAAACGGAAAAATTGGCTTAATTAAGAAATTTACATATCTACGAAGAGTGTCAGGGCAGAGGCCATGGGAAGGGTGTTATTGTTCCAGTTAACAAGTGCTGCTCACAGAAATCATAGTTACCACATGATATCATTGGCGTTAGTCGCAGCTGTCTTGTCAGATGGCTCAAAAAATAAAAAACGCATTGTACAACTTAATAATCATGTTAGTATACATCCGGTACAGAGACCTCGCAGAGAAAGGTCGTAAGTATAGAGAAATCCAAAATAAATCTTTTACGTCAAACACTAAATCTTAGGGGTGTTCCGCACAGTCCGACTTTGAGCGGTACTGGTAGCGATACGACAGATTTTAGCACATATTACACTTATTGTAAAGTGACAAATTCCACGAGTAATAATTAAAGATCATTTGTCATGTGTGTACGTTATCCTTTACTGTTTCCAAAACATAATAAAACGTCAAAACGTAAGTAAAATATGGCACCGAACTGATGAAATACTCGGGTACAATTGCAAGTGCGAATACGTGAAAATATCTAACCTTGTATTGTAAATAATAAAAAATCATAAAAAAAGTTATCGTTTAAAGTAAAACATATATATTATCACTGAATTAACGTAATCTGTTACTAAATCTATACCGTGTTAACTTTGTTAGATATATATTTAATTAGTAATAAATTAAGTGATAATGACAAATCATAAAATCGCAATAATTTTTCTCTGACATTAATTTATATGCCAAGATTTAAAATCAGACGTTATATCCCACCTATTATTAGAATACAATAACTGTTATCAGTAGTAAATTAAATATTTTATAGGCGTTGTATATAAAAATGTGGAAAATGTGGGTTTTATTATGTCCTTGGATGATTCACTGCCTTCTGCCTTCACATGATTTATGGAATCAATCCTTAAATCCAAAGATAGTGAGTAGTTTATTTTATGGTAGTTTCAGCGGAAAGCAGGCAACCAACTACACAGGTATGGATTAAGTGTGTGTGCACCGTTAACAATAAATTTTCACTCAGTCAACAGAATTTAAAAAAAAAACTAGTCCGCACATAATTGTGATGAAATAATAACGATAATCGTTGAGTAATTACAACCAAGTAAATGTTTTTATTTGTTCAAACAGCAAACTCCTACACAGCAAAAAAGGGACAAAATTTACACTATCTTTGGTCCAGAGAAGTAAAGAAAAAGGTAAAACTTACCCCATTGCAATTTAGTAACTTATTTTAAAAAAGATTTGGTTATAATGTATTTGTGGTAGTATAAATCTGGTAAATTACTATATGTGGTGTAGATTTTCAAATATTATTCTTGTAAACTACACCACTTGGTGTTAATTTTAATTTATAAGGAGCATTACAGTAAAATGGGCCAATTCGAATATTATTTTACAAAAAACAAAATACTTCGTTTACCCTACTCTCATTTGTAAATCAAATATAATAAATATTTCATTTTGATAAGCTCAAACCTATTTTAAAATTTGTGTTCTCAGATTTGATATACATATAACACTATAAAATCTATAAAAAATACATAGCGACTTTTACAATTTTGGAACAGTAACACTACAAATTATAGAGTTAATGAAAAAATTGCACGCATACCTATATATTTTTTATTTAATTATGCAGAAAATGTCAGTTAAATAAAATAATTTACAGAAAATAAGTACATACTTTTACATACATTACGTTTAAAAAGTATCCGGAATTTGTTAATAAAATACAATATATTCAATTAACGTTCATAATTTATTTTGTGTTTCAAAATAGGCTCCATTTGAAGCAATACACTTCAACTCCTTCAGCGATTTTTGTTTTGTGGGTTCCTTCGACTCAAAAACCACCAGGAAATGGTAATTTGATTACGATAACTTGACTTGGGCAGAAGATATACGCGCTTGCATTTTCGACTTTATAATTTTGCAGCAGGCCGCCATTTTGAAATTGGGGTCCGGATTGCGGGTATCTGTTGAGCATCCCAACAGGTATCTTTTCCAGTAGTTTCATCCATTTTCAGTAGAATTCGTTCGTTTTATTTAATGCTGAATATTTTGCACATTTTTTTCTTCAGTGCTAATTTTGCCATGTAAAAAAATGCTAAATTTAATGATTAAAAGAAGATTTTAACAAAATTTAAAAAGAACAAGGAATCATGTGTTAGTAATAAATTAAATAGTATAAAAAAAGAAATATAAATAGGTACTAACTAAATAAGCAATTTAACTATCTAACTAAATGTTCAAAGTGTCTTCCATTAAATTTAAACTCCATCTATTTTGTGAGTCGTCTCCAAAAAGGACAAAATCTGCAAAATTGCGTTCTATTCTAATTTTGTTTTGAACCCACTCGCAGAACTCTGCGCTTGCACTTAATTCCTGCAATGATTGGATATGGTTTGGATTCTTTTATCGTCCTTTAATATTCTTTGAACAGATGTTCTTCCAATATCTATTTGAATACCAAAAGAACGTTTAATTCATTTTCTTCAGTGACTGTTCTTTTCTTCCTAACATGTTTACAATAAGCTATAGTACCGGAATTATCAAAACGATCCATTATTTTTCTAAATGTTCGCACACTGAGCTGCCTTCTTTAAAGGTAGCGTTGATGATAATTTCGTGTTGTTCATTTTGAAGTATTTTTAAACTTACAACCCAGCAGTTTACAATACTGGCAATTAAACAACAGCAGTAAACTTGCAGATTTTGTTATTTTATGTCAAACTCATGGCCTACTAGAGTAATAAAAAGTAAAATTTGCAAAATTAAAGGGGTTTTGTAAGAAAAGTGCCAATATTTCCGAAAATAGTGATTTTAGGCATAGGGTATTATTTACAAAAGTTGTAGGTAATTAACATATTAATCCAAAAATAAAATAATATACCGGGCGTTTCATTTAAAAAAATCGAGAAAATGTCCTTCGAAATTAGCTAAACTGGGGCTTGTGTGTAGAACACAAAGATTTTGCTATTTTGTTGTCCCAGCGAAAATTATTTTAATTTTTCAAATAACTTGGCATCGCCGCATTGAATACAAAAACAAAGACATCGCTAGAAAGAGAATTTTCTGTAGAATACAAATTTGTAAAAATATACAGTGTTCCATTTAAAAAAAACACCTTAAAGATGCTCCACCCTAATGCATCACCCTGTATAATTCATAATATTTTTAAAATGTGAACTTTCTTAAGTACCTACATCACTCCCATAAAATATTTCATTTCAAATCTTTATAATCAGGGAGATATTGAACTTTGACATACTATTGGGCCACTCCGTATGTTATTTTTTACTGTGAATACGTTACTCCGGAGATAATGCACATGTAGGAAATACTACAAGCTCGTTCATCACATGACAAACGTGTGAATTCGGAATTGTGAATTTTAGAATGTCTGGCCCATAAAAACGTCAAAAACACTGTAAGCGAGAAGACGGGGGCCGCGGTGCCATTAATTCCAGTAGCGACTAATTCATGGATATAAAATTATACCAAAACACACTTTGTGGCGCACTCCGAAAGAATTCGAGCGTTAAGGGTGACATTTATGACGTTTTACGAGCAAGAATACATTAGTACGCATTGTGGGATGACAGTCGCGATGATATTTTGGTTCGCCGAAGACAATAATACGGATTAAATGTAACAATTAGGTGGTGGAGTGAGACAGACAAAGGAACTGGTGTCGTTTCCCACAGGATTACTTGCTGATTCACAACGTCACAACTCGACGCCAAGGATTATACCACTATTATGCCAGATATTTATGTGTTGCGGTGCCTTGACTGGTTCACACTAGTTCGTCCGACAGGACTTGCACCGAGGACTAAACTAGAATTCCCAGACGTCTAGAGTGGAAATCAAAATAATCTTTCTAGTCTTACCGTCAGTTTCATCGGACATAATAGGCCAGGAAAATAAGCTGGATAGTACTTTTTTTTCGTCTTCAAAAGACCTACAAAACTAGCTCTTGAGTGTCAAAAAATATTGATTAGATCAAAAGTTATAAACAGAAGAAGTTTATTTATGACTTTTGAATTAAACATTTATAAACTGCGTTATTATTACCAGAACGTTTTGGCATTGCATCCTCTCATTTCTTATCACTGTCCAATAACTCAGACGAAATCTGGAATCGGTAAGTTGAATAGTTTACAAGTTATGGCCTTAAGTAAATAGAGTGTAATTTATTACTAGAAAAATCGAAGAAGGTATCACCAAACATATAAAAAATTTGTTAATTAACGGGCTGAGAATAACATTGTCTTTTTCAGAAAATGTTCTATTTGTATATTTTTCTGAATTAAGCAAAGGTGTGAAATCTTCTTCATTATGGTCAAATATATCGCACCTCCGCTAGAAAGGAGTCACAACTCAAAAAAAAATGGTTTTGAGAAAAACTGTGTTTAAGTATTTAATTAACTCTTGGACTCAATTTTTCGTAACAATAACAAAATATAAAGTATACGTCGCTTTATTTTAAATGTAGATATAATACATATTATGTTAGAATATACTAGACTTGTGAGCAAGATCGGTTTGTGTTCATTTTTGGTTGAAAAAGGAAAATGGTTGAAGTTGTGATACTTTTTTAGAATAACATATTAATTCTTTTAAAAATCAGACACAGTATATAATACACAATAAATAAATAATATACAAAAATAAAGTAGAAAACATGTTTATTTGTTTATTATTATAAGGCATTATAAAACGGCAAGTAATATTTAGGAATATTATGGTTATGTTCTATTAAATTCAGAAGATCTTTTTTTTTGTTTTCTTTAATTTTGATTGCATTGATTGATTTGATTGATCGATTGCAAAAACTGTCATAATACGAAATATGACATTTTTCTCGACCTGCTGCTGCAAGTCGAAATGTAACACTGTTTTTGAATGCAGAGCTGACAACCTATCACAAAATACAAGTGTCACTTCTGCCATCTAGCGAGTAATAGTTCAAATAAAAATATGACGCTTTTGTGGAAGAAAGAACTAGTCATTTTAAATCTTGCTGCATATTTAACTCATTAAGTACGTTTTTTGACTTGTGACTCTTTTTTTGCGAGGGTGCGATATGTGATGGTCAGAGCTACTTTGAATGTCTACAACATGGATATTGGAAAGTACCTATCTAAAATTAAAAGATAGATAACTCTTAAGTTTAGTCAGTCTTAATGTCTATAGCATAGTATATATATACTGGACCGCCAAAATTTTTTTGAACTTATCATTTTTTCTAGTATTTTACAATTGTGACTGATTTGAGTTCTTAATGCAAATGAAAATAAAAAATTAGTAAGAAATATGAATTTTTTTCTAAAATTACTTGCCGACCCCTGGTCTAGAGGTTACTGATTCAAGAATTTAATACCCATATATGATGGAGATTTTTCATAAAACGATATTCTATGGGAAGGTATTCTTAATACATTGCTATATCTAGTTTGGTAACTGTGACTGTCACAGTTTCTAACAACATAACTTCTCTTTTTTAAAACAGTTCATACACCATCTAGATACTAGTGAAATCACTTCAGCCTACATAGACGAAGTAAATGTTTCAAAACAAATAGAACAAGGGATATCCCTCACAGGCTGTTCTAATTTCTCTATAAATGTTTACAATAAATAAAATTCTAATTTTTAATTTAGCTACATCAAAATGATTCTAATGCCTAGACAGTAAACGTGATATTTTAGTGCCTGATAGCTATCACTGAAACTACGCCCTTAATCAGCGAAAAATAAAACATTAAAATCACGTACGTAACATTAGTTTAGATCTCACATCAGAGAAGACCTTGGCCAGTTCAACTATTGCACTTTTAATATGCATTTTGACAATTTGACGTAGTTTTTCATTTCGGTAATCAATTTTAAGCTAAGGAGAGGCGATGACTCTTATATCCGTAGGTATATCGGATTCATGAATATGGATGAATATGATGCTCGATGTTGATTTGCAGCTTTGTTATAATAATAGTCATTCTCTTATTTCAATTAATTTTGCATTAAATAGATATTGGTCTTATTTTTGCCGAAATTGTAACGCGCTAATTTTTTTATACTTTCACATCGGAACACCCTGTATAGTATATCCTGTGCGTAACAAGTGTAATAAAATTTAAGATATTGTATTTCGTAGATTTTCACTGATCTATTCCATTTTTAATGTCCTTGAGACCTCAGAAGAAAATATTATTCTTTCCATAGTCAAAATAAACATAGATGTAAATTAAATCATCTATAAATATTATTATAAGTAAGTCCATAGAGATTGTATTGACTTTTAAAACATAATTCATTCTTTAATAGTAAACTGGTGAAAAATACTTTCACAATTCATACATAAATCTACAAAAGATTGCATTAACAATATTACAACAAAGACAGACATGATAAAACCAGCTTTAGATCGACTTAATATTCACCTCGCCTGATACGAAACAGGGAATAAATCATTTTTAATTAGAGTTCCATTGCTGAGATCCCCAATTTAAAGCTCTTCAAAGAAGCTGAAAAATTATAAAGCTCCAGACAGTAAAGGAGAAATCGGGAGGTGTTAAAGTGCTCTTTGAACATTGAAGGATTTGTTTGAGATGAAAAAAGGCGAAACTAATTCGTTCTTAATTCCTTTCTTGGAGAAGAATGAGAAATTCTCAGGAGCATGCTCTAGTTTTATGTAACGTAGATTGAATTTGCTTCTGCGGATTTTTTCAGGAGCAGTCTTTAATAATGCCTGCTAATAATAAAACAATTAATAAAAAGAAAACAACACAAATCTACAATAAAAATCTTCCTCAGTGCTAAATAATTTCGAGTATAATGTTTCTACAAAGTCTCTTTTTTGCATATATTATTTTGCATCGTGAAAGGCGAATAATAAATTGTAGGTACTTGTTATAAATCCAGAAAAAAGTAAGTCAGATTTTGTTGGATTCGAAGATCTAGCTAACCAATCATAGAAAATGTAGTACTTATATTTTCTATGTAACCAATTAACCCTTTATATACTGGGTGCTTCCTAAGTACGATCCGTAACTTCATGACACAATTTCTTATGGTATTTAAAGAAAAAAGTTCCTATAAACATGAGGCCGGAAACGCTTACATTCCGAGATACAGGGTGTTGAAAATAAAAAAAATAGGTGTATTAATATTTAAAATAAATTTAGAACAGTCAATGTTAGGTTCTTAAAATTTGGCAGCTATTCTACGTTGGTAAAGAGCTGCATTTTTACTATAAAGTCAATTTGTATCTGCCGCCAGTGGCGTAGTTAGACATGAGTGAGTTGACGTTTATTTATCTAATCCACAGTTTTGATTGACCACTTATAACTAGCAAAATGCTAACGTACCAACGTGTCCTAAAGTTACGGACCGTACTTAGGAAACATCCTGTATATGAAAATTGCCGATGTGAACATTATTTTTACTATTTTGGATTTGAAACAGTGCTTTTATGAGACATTCATTTTTTACACAAAACAGTAACAACAAATATGAAAAACTTCGAAAATCTGGTACTAAGAAATAAAATATTTTTTGGGTCACTTACCTTATGAAGATTGATTATGGTATTTTCCAAATGTCACATTAAATATAATATATAAAAGCGATCTATAAATACTAATCGTCTGATGACAATTATAGATGGGCAAAGAACAAACAATAAAAGAATAGATTGGAATATAAAACAACGGTAAAACTTAATATAAAAGATATTGTAATTAATATCTAACATTTAATATTGAAAATGGGCATTCTTGTTACAAAGAAAAGTGCAGGTATTTATATTAAAAACTAAATCATTTTAACTCTTCACTATATTCCTATAAACTTTCATCAGATTAGTCTGAATCCACATTAGGTGCTTCTAAATCTTTGAATGGTTCTGACAGCAAGAAAATCCGGTCTGGACTAATCCTTTATGACTTTCTTCTGAGGTGTACCTTAAGCTAGTTAATAAAGCACACGCGAAACTCTTTTTAGTGTAATCATTCCGTATTACTCTTTACAAACAGACCATGAGGTACAGTCCGTACGACGTTTGTTGAGATATTGAAGAAGAGCCTTGCATCATATTCTTGGAATTAAGTGCATTCGACACCCGAGGTAGAAGAAATTGGCGGAAAATTTCAAGGCACGCCCCTGCGCGGTAAATTGTTACAGTAGTTCTTAGAATTCTACCTCAACAAATATTGTATGGACTGTATATGCCGTTTACACCATTTTATATCGATTTGCTGACAGAGGGTTTTCAAAAACACTTTTCCAGGCAGAACTGCATTGTTATGTTTAGTTTTACTAGCAGAAATCCACAGTTTCTTTTAATGTAATAATGAGAGCGAATACTACACCTAAAAACGATTACAAAAAATAAAAATTGACTGTCATATTCACACTTATAAGAAAGTTCTGTTTACAGTAATTTGATTTCGTAAACAAATTGGAGTAACTTTGATCTGTATATTTTCTAAATTTAGTGCTAAACTTACATCGATGACACATACCTCAATGAACTTGACAAACTTCACTGTAATCACAAACATCAAAAACACTATGCAATACAACCTCTTAAATAAAAGAAACAAATGATGGTCTACTCGAAATAATAAATGAAAAGAGTACCTACTTGCTTTGTTGTAATTGCACCCTTAGTAATTCCTTTCGGTATTTACCTTCCAAATAATTAATACAGTTTTCTTGTACCTGGAGTATTATCATTAAGTTTACAATTAGTGCACATGCAGAGTCTAACAGAGCCGGCGCGAAGGTTTGTGGCTTTCACAGCTGACTTGCGTTTTGAACTGTTCAATTATTTACGGACATAGAACATTTTCCCTAAACAAGTTAATATTAAGTGATAAACATTGCCGTTTCACTAAAGAAAACATAGAAAAGCACGTAGTGATATGTTTTAACTCCTTCCAATATGCCACTGAAGCCTTGTCTCAACACTAAGGTTGATCGGGTAAGTGGTGTCATTTAAATTTATATAGGTATTTTATCCTCTACTTAGTCTTGCTCTTTGGTAATAGTACTATGTTGCGACATATTTTCTGTAAACATATTAATATTTTCATTCGTAATCTGAGTACGGTCCTGTTAAACTCCACGCCGCACTAAGCTTAATTATCATATACAATAAATTTGTTAATAATAGGTTGATACAAAAAACTAAAACTGACTAGCTGACCCAACAGACGCTGTCCTGTCCAAATTTCAATAAATTTGTTTGTGATCGTTTTGTGAAAAAAAAAACGTATTTATAAGTAATCATTGTATCTGTTAACGATTGTGGACATGGATATTCAATTTGGGCAGGAGTACATTCATAAGTACGTCAATGGAAAATTTCCATGCGTTAGGCTGAAATGAGCTTTTTCACATTTTTCTTCAGATCTTCCAGATTTTTGTTACAATTGAAAGCATTCAATTGAGTTATGTATTTTCATCCCGGGAGCAAAACGAACAAAACAGAAAAGGAATCAACCAAATATGTCGTTCCTATGATCGAGAGTGCATATAAAAATTATGACTTTTTTTTCGAATTTTTTTCATTTGTAATTGTACCGAATTTTTTTTTTAAAACTTTCTCAGGACCATAACGAACAAAAAAAGTATTTTGTATATCTACATTTCAAATCGTGAGTTATGGTCTCGAGTTTATACAAAAATACCATACAAAAAAGCTACCATTTATACTATAAAATATAGTAATCGGTAATGTTATAGGTCTGGCAAAAATGGCTCAAAAAAATAGAAATTATTGGCGAAAAGTGGCAATTTCTATTTTCTAATTAGCTTGTTTCAATTTTAAATTTCAACTATGAATTTTGTTCCATCATTTTGGGATACAGTGTATAGATTAGTTCCCATTGTTTATACTCCTTTTCGTTTATTGTAAGCTCAACTAAACGTTTTGACATATGGTCTGGTGGTGGATAACAAAAATTTAAAATTAAAAAAAATTTTAAAGACTAAGAGGTTGTCAAAAAAAATATTAGAAAAGAATTAGATTAGATTAGTAAAATGTGTGGACAAAATTTTGACACTATAAATAAAACACTGATCAGATGTATTTATTGTTAGCTATAAGCTTTTTATTTTATTTGCTTCTCGTAATAAAAACAATTAGTAACCTGGAAACAGTTGTGTGCTCATCTTAGATATCACCTTGTATTTATTTAAAAACTAAAAATATTGCTTATTATTATTTTCATTTGTGCTTAAATCTAATTATGTATTTGATAAACCAAAAGACGCAGTGTTTTATTCGATTTATGACAAGCGAGACTCCAACAAATTTTACATTTTATCATGCTTGAACTCGATACCATAAGCCTGACCATTCTTCGCCACACACTCCACGATTTTCTGGACCACTTCGCAATTCTCGTACTTCTTCCCTCCTATCTCCTTTTCGCACACCTCCGACAATTTCCTCAACTTGCCGATTTTGCTCAAGTCGCCCTTCATGGCAGCCGAAAAAGCAATGATCATTCCCTGCTTGCTAAATTTTCCGTCATCCATCAGCTTGACACTATTGAAAAGACATTGCAGGAAACAGCGCCCCGTTTTGGTTCTAGGAACCTTTCTCATCTTCAGGGATTCAAGGTCGGCTTTCGTGGCGCCAGTTTGAGACTGGCAGGTTTTGAGCGACGGTTTGACGCTTGACTGCAGGGTGTCGGCGAATTTGTTGATGACACTGTCGGCTGCGAGGGGATACGGCATACACGAGAAGAAAATACACACTAAAAAATAGTAAATGTTATTATATAGGGTATTTTACAATGATGTGCAAATATTTTAAGGAGGTTTTTAGAAAGTAATTTTAGGGGGGTACTTCCTATATATTTTTTTAATTTGAGTCCTCCTAAGAAAATATTCAAATCTCAAAACGGCTGAAAAAATTAGCTTTTATTTTTTTTTCACGAAAACAATCAAACTTTCAAATAAATCGAAATTTGAATTTTGGTACATTAGCAACTAGTTGAACGGTATTTTTAGGAATTCTTTTTTGTCTTCAAATATGAACTAAAAATTTCATAAAAAAAATGAAAGCTAATTTTTTCGGCCATTTTGAGATTTGAATATTTTCTGAGGGGTGGGGCTCAAATCGAAAAAATGTATTGGAAGTACATCCCCTAAAGTTACTTTTCAAAGATCTCCTTAAAATATTTGCACATCATTATGAAACACCCTGTACATTTGTAGATCTTTGATTAGGCAATTCTGAATGGAAAAGTTATTTTAAATTTTTTGTTGCTCTTTTTGTTAATGTTTTAATACAATTCAATAATAAAGTAAGAACACTTAGGTGATAGTATACGGGACGTCCCCTAAACAGCCAGTGGCGGAGATATTGTCAATCTCTTCAATGAATTCAATAAAAAAAAGTACAATACAGCCTTATACCAAATAAAAATGTATCTGGATATTTTTATATTCATCACAGTTTCAAAGCATATTCTGATTTTTTTTATTTTCATATTCAAATACATTGCAAATGTTTCAAAATGATGTTAGTAAAGAAATTTTATCACTCTGTATAACGAAGAAAAAGCATTTTTGGAAAGATATTCACATGAAACACAATTTTTATTTTTAAAAGTAATATTTACCCACACTGCCTCGAGCCTAACGCAAAATCAGTCTATATACTGCAATTAGAGACAATACCTTCTTCTTTAAAGTTATAGTCTTTCCAATGTTAATTGAAGAACCAAGAGGTTGGCAGTATGTACCAGGTTCGGTCGCTGACGCAACAACTCGGCATTGAAATATTTGAAAAACTTGTTCCCATATTTATTTAGCTATATCCATATACAGGTCTGGTCGAATTAAACAAAGAACGCGCGCGCGGGCAACACAGCCGCACTGGTCGACTAGACAATAAATCTCAGTTGTTGACAAGTGGTTGAAAAATTGCCTAGCAGTGCGGTGCAGCAATACAGAACAAAACGAATTTACCATCAATATAAGAAAATTGTTTGAGGCCATAAATAATTAAAATATGCTGTTGGCCAAATGAACATATAATAGAAAATTTCTACACATTATATACAAATTATTATAATTTTTTACCCTTAGCAGAAAACTTTTTTAGGGACGCCTATGAAGCTCATTAAATTTTATTGCTAGGCGTTTTTATACATGTTGAACTAACTTCGGAGAGACTATACCTGTATTTATTTGAAATTATTAATTAAAAAATTTTCATATAAGATTGAAATGAGCAATAGAAATATAAAAATTAATATATATTATTGTCATATCCGGCAATTTTTATAATTTTAATTTAATGATTTCCTGTTTTCTTTTGATGGAATAATGTACGAATCATACAGGGGGAACTTAAAATGTGTACATATACATATTTTAAACGAAGATATAATTCACGATGTACCTACAGTAAAAGTAATTTTTCAAAGTTGCAAATATTTCCTGAGATATATTTTTTTTTAATTTACCCATCGATACAATTTGAGAATCGTTGTTGACATAAGTAATCATTTATGCATGGACAGCAATGTACAGAAAATATTGTCAGGTCATGTGTCGAGCAAACCCCAATCTTTTAGTTTAAAATCAAGTTAAATCTAACTCTAGAACGCTTTAAGAATTCTAGTTTTAAGACTGGATTAAGATTAAATTATACAGTACTATATATATATCTATTTTTTTTCTTTTTTTCATAATACGGAAAACCCTAAACACTTGTTAAGTTAATTTTAATAAACTTAAAAAACCATCATCAAATTTAAAATTGCTCTATTTAAGAAGCAATTCTACTAAATTACTTCAAAAGTAAATAAAACAAAATATGATTCTTAAGTTCTTATTATACTACAAGCGACAAAAACACATGTCTAATATATTGTCTGAATTGGTTTAATGCACTTAAAATATAATAAAAAATATGGAAGCTAATAACAGAATTTTTTAAAAAGTTACTAGCACTTGAACAATAAGCTACTTGAGTTGTAAAAATAGTTACCTACAAAAAAATAGTTGAGTCAACTACCTGTCAAGGCAAAATTGTCATAACCTTCCACATGCATACAACTGAAGCCAACACTTCATTGGGTTTTATAATAAAAATGTAACCCCTAACTATGTACAACAGTATTAAAAAGTAGATTGCAATGCACAATTAATAAATATGACATCTAAAATCAGAAATACGCATTTTGATATTGTATATAAGTTTTAAGGGGCGTGTTTATATGCGCAATGTTTTGTCCAGCATTTTAGAAAATCTAAGCAGGTTGGAAATAATATCTCTTCTCTTCACATTCATTTCTTCAGGGTATACAGGGTGATTCATTAATAATAGGACAGAGCTTAAGGGCATGTTACTGACCTCAAAATAGAGCGATTAAGCCAAATATGCCTTATCCGAATGTTGTTCCTTTTCGATCTATAGGGTGTTTAAGTTGAAAAAATATTTTCGATTTTTTTAAATATCTTGAGCATCTTTGAACGGATTGTCTTGAAAGTTTGTACACCCATGTTTTCTGAGATGGTAGTTACGGAAATGGTAACTATTTTGCAATCACATTTAGGATGCGCTAGTTGTAGTGTTCCGTCTGAGTAAACATATGTCAAACTTTTTTGTCCTTCAAAAATCTGAATTTCCAATAAGAAATTATTAAACTACGTTCAATTCTAAATAAAAAAGATATACCTGTTAAAAATCGATAAACTTAACCGTTTTCGAAATAAGAACGATTTACTATTTCTTTACAAAATTACTTGTTTGAACATACGCCTTTAAATAAGATGACTTAAATGAAGTAGGCCGCTGTCAATGAAATGTCATGTATGTACTAAAAGTGCGATTTCCTGTCTATAAAACGCCAGCCATAAGTAAAATAAATGGCACTAGTAAAAATCTAATGTAAACCTCAACACTTATTTCGAGAATCATGTGAATAATTGAGTATCGCATTTAGCTAGATACAAATAGCAGAACACATTATTGCCAAAACCATTTCCGGAAAGTAATATCAACAAGAAGACCATAAACATTTTTATAAAAAAAAATTTTGGCATATCGTATGGTCTAAACAAATACTTATTTATACGACTCTTTTCTTCCTACATGTTCGACTCAGTAAACAATAAATATATGTATACTTTTAATATTTATCAATATTATACTGTTTATTTGTGTTTTATAAATTGGAAAAGAAAAAAGACGCTAACGTAATATTCATATGATTATATATTATTTATTGTACACCCTCAGAATTTATTACTCAAAATATCATACGTCCTTTAGCAATAAAACTGTAGTAACCCTGCTAGTCATATTTACTTCAAGTTTTTTTTTAATTCATATGAAATATACCAACACTTTCCCTATCTAAATAATAATTTCATCACGGACGGTGGAAAAGGAGACACACAAATAAATAACCATAAATAGGAGTTTAAAAAAATAACAAAGGAATAAATCACCAGCATTAACAAATCAACACAGTGTTTGTGTAGCTCAGTAATATTTATCATTATTTAAATGATCCAATATTTTATTGGATTATGTCCCTTAAAAGTGTCTTAACTCGGAGCAAATTTATACTGAGTAATACCGGTACTTTCATGTGTCACATCGTATTAGCAGGCAAATCAGTTAGATTTATCAGAAGGTAACGTCAATGCAGTCAGTCTGGCGTTCTAAAAATATCTCTAGGTTTATATTCCGTAAAATTAATCTTTTCTGCAAATTAATGTGAATTTATTAGAGGAAAAGCTACGGTTGTACAAGGACTTAGCGACATGTTTATAATAGATTTATAAACATTAGTTTATTTGGATAAGATTAAGTTCTACTTGGAAATTTTCGCCATATTTTGCTCAGGTTTCGGGTGAAAGGTATTCGGAAAGAAAAAAATAATTAGAAAAGTCTAATACTTACCAAATGCAATGATAACTATTGTTCTAATCATATTTGACAACACCACTACATCTAAATGAGCCGAGTAATTTTCTAAGCATGGGTATTGTGACCCATACAATGATTGACATTGAGCCTTTCCTGTATTTACCAAATATAATTTAGCATAATATAAAAACAGATCAAAGCGATATTCATCATTTGAGAGAATATTCAGAATCACACTGGAATAAATGGAAGTGGAATTTTACAAATTTTCCTAAATCAAATAACAACTAAAAAGAACCAACGTTCACAGTTTTTTTTATTTGGAGAAAACAGATTTTTCAAATTTGCAAATTTTAAGCCACTACGATTTTTTTACTTTTTTCAAAATTATGTTAGAATTTTTTTATCTGAAATTTTTCACCCCTTGATTCCTGATAATTTTCAGTTTTTTTTTCTGTATTACTATCGAAAAAAAAATGCAAATTGCACTTTTGCACTGACCTTTTATAAATTTCTTGCAATTTAAGCTTTTATGAAAAAAATTGTAGTAGACAAAGGGCATAAAAATTATAGTTTTTAAAAAATTGGCAGATAAAATTGTAGCAGGTTTAAAATTTTCAATTTAGAGTAATATACTTTTATTTTAAAGAATTTAGAGAGAAGTTTTTATTTTTTATGTTAATCAATAGCTAAGATCATGTGTCAATGTTCTATTGACCAGGTTGAAATCGGCAGATTAGTTGTTTCCTACATATTATTAATTAAAAACCAGATGTCGCCTAGCGGTGCTGATCTGTTTGCTTTCATAGTTTTCGCTTAAAAAGGGTATACTTAGGTAAAACGCATATGATCAGAGATTTTTGCTTTAACGGCTTCTAAATAACATCAGAAATGATAATTTTTCTATGCAAATAAAAAAACGTGGGCTTTATTGTTATTGCAATAATGTATAAAAAAAAACAAAAAATAATCATTTTTTTCTTGGATTTCTTGTCGACAACTTAGCAACTATTCATTTTAGACAAAAATGGAAAATGAAAAAAAGTTTTGTAATTAAATTTTGAACAAGATAGAGATAGAGATAGAGAGAGAGTTAAATTTAAAAAAAAATAATTATTGTTATTGCAAAAATCGGAAAAATCATTTAAAAAATTGCAAAAAACGCTAGTTTATTTGTCAATTTTTTCAGACACTTGAATAATACCTAGGATCTCCATACTTTTTCCAATTAAACTTCTTAGTGCATAGAATCATCACACCAAATTTCATCCAATTCGGTTATATAGTTTTTATATAATAATTGTTTAAATTCTTTATTTTTTTTATTAAAAAATTTTCTAAATCAAATTTCTAAAAATCTAAAGCCTTTGAATACTTGAAAATTTCATCGCAAAAAGAAGAGCTCTCAAGCTTTAAAATGGTTTTTGAAAAATTCAAATCGGACTATTAGGTGAGCCGTGGTGATTGTTTAAACATTTTCGCAATTTTCACGCTTATAAACAGTTGCAATAATTTAATGTTTTTTAAATTTTTTTTTAATTTTAAAATATGGTTTGAAAGTACTCGAAAAGACGAGTTTAAAAAAAAACTGACGATCCGCCCATTATTTTCGGATAACCCGTTAAAGTTAACCCTTATTTACAGTAAAATTGTAAGGTTATAAGGGCTGTTTTTTGAACTAATAGGTTTGTCATTCCGAGTACTTTCTAGATATAAATTTTCAAAATTTGCAATCACGGGCGTCCCATTTAAAATGCCACTCAAAGATATTCAAGACCGCGTGAAATCAATGAGGTATCAGTGGTGGCGGGAGCAAACACACAGGTACTCCGATCTGAATTCTCGAGTTCAAAACTGCGACGCTCGGAAAAATTTCACGTATCTCAGCTTCTAATGGACCAATTTTCACTTATCTGAATTTAAACATATATTTTTTCTAACATAACAATCATTAATTGTTTGATTGATAATAGAAATTTTAGAAAAAAAATGAAGGTCATGTGCATGTAATAAAGAATTTACCGCTAAATTATGAACTACATCATTTATTAATAGACTGGATAATATGGGACCAAGGATTGAACCTTGAGGCATTCCCACTATGGCTTCTAGTTCTACAAATTTTTTATTATGGTCCGTTGTTGAAAAATAATATTTGATCAGGTTTATCAAACTAATAAAAAAACAAAAGAAATCTGTCTGCTAATAATATTCCCTCATCAACTCTAGTGCAGGCTTTCAAAAAACAGGTGGTAAATAACATTATTATTGGAAGAAATAAGTTCAGTTATACAAAATAAATTAGTTATTTTTGTTGACACTCAGTACGTCATACTTCTTGTATGGAAAAAATATCAAATAGGAACATTTCAATGAAAATTTTGACTTCAGACAGGGCATATCGATATTAAATTTCATTATTTACTTTCAATGATAAAAATACAGGGTGTCCGCAAATTTCACTGACAACGTTTGACTGCATATTCACGATGAATAAATAAATACGATCTACGAAAAAAAAAGTTAAATAAAAACTTTTGGGTTTTTGAGTTACAGGCCTTCAAAGTTGTCAAAAATAAAACTAATTTAATTAATAACTTCATAACCCTTTTGCCGATCGCGTTAAAATTTGGCATATTTATTTGGACTATTATAGTGCATTATTTCTTATAGCTTTAGTCAAATCGATATACTGGCTGATAGTTTTCTCCTGTTACCTCTCCCTTTTAGCGGTCAAAACATTTACAGTGGTCGTATTTTTTTTTAACTAACAGCAACACTGAAAAGGTCGTTTTATTTAAAAAAAATACTGTCCCTTGAGAAAATCGCCTACAGAAAGCCATTCTTGAGAAAAATGGCATTATTTGCAGGTTTGTGCGTTTCGGTTTGCGTAACAGTGTCACTGTTATCGGTGAAATTTGCGGACACCCTGTATATGGAACGTATAAGAAAAGTAAAATTTTCAATTTTTTTGGAATATTTCAGGACAATAAGACATTTTTTTACAATCTAGAAACTTTTTCGTGTAATTTAACTAAACCAGTTTAGAAGGATGATAAACACAGACATCGACATAGAAACGTAAACAGGAACAATAATTTATTTTCTGGCTACACATTGTTGAATGGATATTTTTCCAATCAGAATATGAGAAATATTTACTCAATTATTTATCAGCTTTGTCACACCTATATAAAGTTACCGGACGAAATATTTTTGGATAAACTTGTCAGATTAGATTTTTCGTCATTAAATGCAAAGGCCATTGTTGCACTAATACTAGGCGTTTAAAGCATATAAATCTCCTAGTGTATCTTTAGACATAGATTTTTATATTGATGCAAAAGATTCCATGACGCAAACCAGTACTTGGAGTCTTTTATTTATTTAAAAAATTTACTACCTATAATCCTACAGTCGCATAAAGATAACCCTATCTTTACGGGCAGATAATGCTGAAAATTTACGTTTACCGAATCGAACTTTTCAATATTCATTGCATTCATAACGTTTTATTTTCCCATTCCCGCTGAACGAAAAGGTTGTATAGATTAGCTACCGATTTGTAGCTGCCAGCAGGTCATAAGCAGCGGTGAAAAAAGTGCATGCACTTCCATTTTCGAAATTAATTGCATAAAGGCTAAAGGGTTGATGTAAACACATCGCGTGCCCAACAGAGGCCGATGTGGGCAGCGATAAGGGCGTTAATACTATTCGGATCAGATTAGGGTAGAAGTTGTACATTGTACAATGACTGTTTACACTCTGTAAATTCATCCTGCTATCACACAGAACTTTTACTCAACCTTATTTGAAAAATTATTATATGCTGTCTTTTACACCTTATCAAAATCGTAAAATAATTGTTTCAGGCATATGAAGTTTCTAACGCTTAGTCCAGATCTGCAAACAATGCTCACATGCAAATGTTTCAAACGAATTCCCGATGCAAAGACAGAAATTTGCCGACTAATAAGAACAAGCGTTAGTGAGATGTTTCTTGTTTGTCCCTAAACAAAAGTTTATGGGCAGAAGTGGTATGTCCACATCAGAAAATAATAATAAGAATTTTTGCAGATTAGTAAGTAAGTAATAGTACATTACACCAAGGTAGAGAAGTATGCCATTATAGCTGAGGCACCAAGATTAAAATACCGAGCCGCAGGCGAGGGATTTTGAGGTGTTGAAGCTATAGTGGCACTGTTCTCTACCGTGGTTTATAGGTATAGTATTTTTTCTACTACTATCTACTACACCTTAAATTGAGTTTCAATAATTGATAGACTAGGCGGTATCTGTTTTGGTTTGGGTGAATCGTATATCCACGGAGATTTTTGGCTTTGTTGCTTTCAAATATTACTAGAAATGAAAATTTTTCTATGTGCATAAAAAATAGCGTGGTCTTAACTTTTGACGGCACAATATGTTAAAAAAATTCGAAAAATGTCATATTTTTCTTCCTATTTAATTATGTATCTTTTCCAGAGTTGATTTTAGGCAAAAATGGAAGAGGAAAAAAATGTTTGTAATTAACTTTTACAATATATGACTAGTTACAAATCGAATGAATCACGATTATAATTGTAAAAATCGAAAAAATCGCCAAAAATGAGGTTAAAAAACATTACTTTTTAGGGAATTTTTTTGGAATCCTTAAGTTGGGTATAGGACTTTCATACTTGGCTCAAGAAAAGTTCATGTTACGTAGAATCATCACATCAAATTTCATCAAAATCGGTTAGATAGATATTGCATAATAATTTTGCAATCTAGATTTTGAAAAATAATTTGCAAATTTTCCAAATTTTACACAGCAAAATCCAAGGCCCTTAGATACTTGAAAATTTAATCACATATAGAAGGGCTCTCAAGTTTTCAAACGCTTTTTGAAAAATTCGAATCCGTCAATTAGGAGAGCTCTGGCGCTTGTTTAAACATTGGTTGAATTTTTGTACTTATAAACAATTAGAATAACTTTGTGAATTTTCAATCAAATCAAATTTTTTATAGCATTTTTTAAAAGTTATTGGAAAGACGCTTCTTTAAAAAGCAAGCACCAACATTGTTTCTTCTCATCGTCTTTTCAACAGCCCTCTTTCGGATAGTTGGAGAGCATTTTTTCTGTCAGGTTGTTACTGGCTCAGTAGTCTTTTTCAGGATAGTTAGTGAACAGTTGCATCATTTTTTTTCGACGTTTCTTCAAGAATTCTTCTTAGACACCAGATGCTCTTCCTAGTTGAAGAGCATCTGGGGGGTTGTTACAATAATTATTTTCAGGATCGAAATTTGTTTGTTTTGAAACACAAAACTGTCAGTATTTTTGTTATAAACAATTTTTATAATTAAACCCGCACAAATCTTATGGAAATGTATCCCCGGGGGATCTCTCCTAAATTTTGGGAATTAACTCTTCAGAGCATCCTGATCAAAAGTTCTCGTGGGCACAAAACCCGGAAATCGCTCTCAAGCCCCCAAAATAACTCCCAAAGGTCAGGGGATGCATTCGGCTCATTATACCACACCACCAAAAAAGTATCAGACCCACACATGCAATATATGATTTCCGGTGTATTTTTAAGCGCTGGACACGTATACGTCATCATTTTTGCTCTAGCACATACCAGTCTTCAGCAAATCGCTGAAGAACCTTCAGAAAACTGTAGAAAGAACACCATGGTTCTTCAGTGGTGTGTACATATTGCATGTGAATTACAGAAGACAATGTTCATTCTTCAGTTTTATGAAGTTTCTTCAGCGATTTGCTGATACTGATACGTGCTAGAACAAAAATTATAATGTATTCGTTTCCAGCGCTCAAAAATACACCGGAAACCATGTGTGTCTGATACTTTTTTTGGAGGTGTGATATAATGAGCCGAATGCATCCCCTGACCTTTGTGGGGTTAGGAGCGGTTTCCGGGTTTTGTGCCCATGAGAACTTTTGATCAGGATGCTTTGACGAGTTTATTCCCAAAATTTGAGGGAGATCCACCGGGGATCCATTTCCATATGGTTTGTGCGGGATCCTTTTTATTTTTGATCTTCAATTCTCTGACGAATTTTAAGATTTTGTTTTACGTATTTTTTTGTAGAAATTGTTATAAAATAAATAAAAGGTTATTAGTTTTGTATATTGACAGGAATTTTAAGGTCCGCCATATTTATCTTTTAAAAAAAAAGCACAGCTTATGAAAATTACACAATGTGTGGCTACAAAATGAGGGGAGAAGAATTTCCTAGTTTGCTTTAATTTTTGGATAGAGGGGATGGTGACCTTTTTGACAAAGAGGCAAATATAAAAAATTTCATGTGATAAATGACAATATTTTTTATAGTAAAACAAAACAACTAAAAATTAATGTATTCCAGAACATAAGATACATACACACAAAGGCATAAAAATTAACAAATTTTATTTATTTGGAAATTACTTTTCGTGCCGTTTTTTATGAATTTGTGCTTTTTATCACAATGAGCACTAATTCATTAAATATTTACATTCTGGAGCTTCTAAATACTGATCAAATATGTGATGTTATCGCTTTGCTGTAGTACAAACTGTTTTTTACAAACGAATAATTTTATTTAAATCCCGAAGCTAAAATAATGATGGCGAGACCAAAAATCTTCGACATTGTCTATTTAAAAACACTAAAAATATGTTACTATGTCAAAATTAACGCAAGAAATTCAAACATCTAAGGATGAATTCTGACCAACCATTGAAGTATGAGTATTTACATAATTTAAAGACTATGGTCTTTCGATTTGTTGTGCCATAGCCTATATATCTGGTTGTTGCCAATTAGACTTGCACTTTTATAACCTTACCCAGAAATATTTGTTGTTCTCGGGCTAGGCTCTGTAAGGTCGGATCCCTAGGCCCGCCCTGAGGTTGATTTTCTTTTTTGTTGTCTACTATGGATAGAACCACTCTTCAGATAATCATAGTCCTTTGAGACCTTCCGCAGTGGTTTTTATACTTTACTCTATAAGCACTAATAAATAAAATATTTCATTCTACTTATCTGTTTTATATTTTCGTTTCTCTTCTACCAAGTATGTAATTATTCACAATTTCATCCGTTAACAGGAAATTAAAAATTATAAAACGGAATTACCCATTGCCTCGTACATTTGTAAATATCTATTTCTGTGTTAAAAGTAGAAACAATTTTCGGAACCACAATATTTTTACTTGTTTGTTAAACATTTAAGCAATATAAGACTTATATCTACTTTTAAATCCAAATATTTGCAGGATATTGTAATTATAAAAATAAATTTATCTGTATTTAATTACTAATTATAACGTTAGTAAATCCTTTTATGTAGAGGTTGTTTTGGAAAATAATTATTAAGTATTTAATTAAGCCTTAAGTTATATCTCGTATTGGCAACAATTTAGTACTTTACAATTTATATAAATTGTTACCTATTTGGTTTTACAATTGTGTATTTTAGTTTTAAAACTCAAAATTCTCTTAATCTTATGAATATCCAACAGTACAGTTTTAATAATTTGCCCCCTTTTCACTCTAAAACCGGTACTGTTTATGTTTTCAATGTTTCTATCACTGTTAAGTTAACCTTTGGCAAAGAATTTTTATTGTGAACATATATTATTAATTACAATGTATTCAATAAAAATGTTGTAAATCAAAGGCAGATAACAAATTCACTTAAGTGGCAGAAATTTTTAAAGCGTAATAAATTTGTAATACGGTAATAGTTTATTAGCCCAATAAACTAAAAACATTGTAAAAATTGGATTAATATAGTTAAAGACAAATAACATTATCGGTATGTGGTTATATGAATATTTTTGTTATTATAATCAACAAATTCAGTAAAGATGCGTGCGTGCAAAAAATAAGTAAAGGCTAATGAAATATGAATGATTTTTTCATATAAGTATTTATTGAATAAAACTGTGCAATTATTAAATAAAACTTAGAAAAGGAAATAGGTAATATTCTCTCCGAATAATCCGAAATATTAATATTTTCAAGTATATATTGGTTAGAGATTATATTGTCAAAAGGTTTACTAAAGAATCAAGAATTAAGTGAAAGTCTAAATATATACCTCGCTTCTTACTCTCGCATCTAGACAATTACCCCGAAGATTAAGTGCATTTTTTTGTTGTTTAAAACAATAGGGGTTTTACCGCGTAGGCAGTTTTTAATCAGGGAATTAAATTAGATCTAATGCTTATCCATGATAAAGAGACTGTGCCCACAATTTTAATACCGCAGAGGTTTCTGTCAAAAATAGCATCCAATTTGAAATCGGGTACTAAAAATGTAGAAAATAGATATAGTTTGAAAGTTAGATAATACCTAATTAATACAGAAATTAACGTTAACTGAAAATGTAGAGCTAAATAATATTTATTTATCAGTTTGCAATCTACTGCCAAGGAATTTTAAACAAATAAAAATACATGGTGTTAAAAGAAACGAAAACATAATAATAATGCTTTAATGCCCAACAGAAATCCATTTACAGGCAATTTATAAACAAACAATATGAATACAATATATAGATAGACAAAAAAATATGAATGCATACAAATATTTTACTATAATAAATGAAAATAAAATTATAAAGATAAATATAACTAAAATCTAATTACCATACTTTTCAATTACTAAATTAGTAAGGATATTTAATGAACAATAGAAAATATCACATGGTTGCTGTAATCTATTAAAGTTCACACACATGACGTGCACTGGTGATCTCAGTAAAATGTTAGATTAAGCCGGATTACATCTAAAGCTAATAGTATTTCTTGAATTTAGCCTAGACACATACAAATTTATAGCAGAAAGTAATGCAGAGCAGTCAATAAGATTGTATATAAAAAAGTTACTGAAATACAAATTCTTCTGGTCTCTAAACTGGTAATATCAAATCGATTAGTTAACACACTGTAACTTATACCCCTCTCAGGGTAAACACCAACATCTTTAAATACCAGATACTTCAAAAACTTTCTCTGATCACGTTCAACAAGTGTGTTTTGTATATTATAAAAAGGATACAAACAAAATACAATGTTTTAATAGCATTTATGTCTGTAAATTGCTTACAGTTTCTTAATATAAATCCATAACATTTTAAAGCTTCATTTATTTTAAGGACTAAATGATCAGTAAAAGAAAATTTTGCGTCAAACAATACACCCAAATCCTTGCAAGACTCACACCGGGATAATACAATATTATCAATACCATAATTAAATTTATGGACAGATAACTTTTTGGAAAAACTTAAGATCTTGCATTTGGATGGGTTAAGATGTAATATATTTTCAACACACCAAGATTGTATATTGTCGAGTTCTTTCCGGAAATTATTACAATTTTCAAGACTAGTTACGGATGAAAAATTTTTTAAATCATCTGCATACAATAAATTGCGACAGCTGATTACTTCATTTAGACCATTAATGAACAAAACAAACAGTACCAAGTGTAGAACCTTGAGGTACTCCAGAGGTTGCTACGTAAAAGGTAGAATCAAAACTATTGTAACTAACACAATCTCTTGTATAAATATGACTTAATAAAATCAGTAAAATCGTTAGAAAAACCAAAGTTTGTCAGTTTATAAAGTAAAACCTTGTGATCTTGATGCTCGTAATAATATGTATCCTGAGGTTTTTTCTAATAGCCCTGTCCCTTCTGCTCGAATACACTAGACTTCATCAGAAGCTTTGGGTCAAAAGTGCTGTCAACTGTAGAAGATGTAAATCTGATTCCATACCTGAGGTAAAAAAGCAAATTTTAAATAGGAGAAGATCCTGAAACTAGTGTTAGGTGGATTCAAACTCATGTTGCTATTCCAAGAACTCTTATACTACAGCTATTTCCTACAACATAAAACGTAATCAAGAATTCAACTGACGAGACTGTCACGCCAAATTAACATTTTGAGAGAACATTTAGAATCATTTATCCTTTTCGCGAATGAAGCAGGATTTGCGAGAAATGGAATGACCAGAACCCACATGCTGTTGTAAATTTTAAATGTTTGGTTTGGTACTCTGGAAGAAAGGTCCTGTTGTATTGACTAATCAATTAAATGGTCTTACATATTCACACTTTAAGATAGTTGAATTGTAACTCAGTGTCCTGCCAGACAGCCAGACCTGAATATACTGAACTTCTTTATTTAGGGTTACCTTAAAAACGAAACACTACAAAATAATTAGAGCAATTAAGTTTTATGAGATATAGACTTGCACTAACACGCAAAGAAAACACTTTCAAAACCACTTTATTAAATTTGATAAACAATGTCTCTTCTACATACGAAAATGAGGGTAATCGCATAACAAGATTGACTAGCTCTCCAAAGAATAAAAGTTCAGAATTTATCGCTTGGTATTTGGTGAACATTTACTTTCCCAGTACATGAATAATAATTAGCAGTTCGAACACGAACAGTTGTTGCATTATTAAAAAGACGTTAGGTCCAAAACTGACGACTCCATTTCATCTAATAACAGGCAATAACTTTATTAATTAGAGTTTCTTGTATTTATTCGAGATTATTAATCGTTTTTAAATTGATTTATTACAGTTACACATTCAGTTCTATAATTAATTGACCCTTTTATTGCCTTTATTTGGGAACAGTTAAGTTTTATGGCGTTTCTATCAGAAAATAAATAGAAACACATTGTAATATGGGGTTTTGTCATCAATTATGTCGACCTAATATACAAAGCAAGATTAATTTTATTACGGGGATATCGCGCAATAAAATCTAAAGCTCAACGAAATGTCAGCGCTATAATTTTATTAGGTGTTCGCTTTTTCACTGTTTATTGGGAATCATCTATGATTTATTACGCATAAGATAAAAACAAATATTACCGGGAACTCTACTATAATGCAAATTCGATGACGACCGCGGCAAGGACTTTAATTAAAAAACCTCCGTTTACTGATGGATTAAGTTCTCGCAGCCTTTCCAACGGCTATCAGGCACCATTAGAAGCTAAACATCGCAGTAATGTCTTCTACTGTTCCTGGTGTTATAGAAACACCCAATCGGACTGGGACAACGTATTCTAGAAGATTGAACTATTTGACTGGTTGCCACGTCATCGGGTTAAAATTCTTAATGATTCGGGATTCTGAAATGTCAGAGAAAACTGCAGAATATGATTTTTAAAACCGTTTCTGATACTAATAACCGCATATTCATCCATAACAATCTAGGTGACCATTTAAGATTTACCACGTCCAATTCACCAATAGACTAGGCAATATAACAGACATTTAAACTAAAGTGTCGTTGACATCCTGCTTCAACAACAAACTGGTGCATTGAATGCTTGAAAGTGTACATTGGATCTGGTAGGCGTTCAACAGCTATTCCATAAGAGTTCTCCAAAGAAGATGGCTATTACTGTTTCAAGATTTTCTCCAATTTCCTTTGCTCTTCTATCTCAGTTGCAGAAACAGATCTAGTTCTTCTAGAGTCGATAGAGTGTTTACAAATTCTTCACTCCCTCTTGAAATCTGTTGAATATTCGATAAGCAGGAACTGGAGAACTAGGATAAGTCTCAGTCCCAAGGTCATTACCATCAGCACATCCGTAAAAGAAATGTATGTCTGCCATGTGGGCCAGTGTTGCTGACTTCAGGATCTATCTGTAGACATTTGCTATGGCTACGGATGAGATTGAATCCGTAGCTGCTTTAGTTTATTCGTAAAACTAATTCTTGAAGGAAGTACCCACTTTTGTTAAATCCACAATTTTCTGTCTTCTACCAGTTTTTTCAAATAAATTTTAATTCGCATTTGACATCACATCAAAAGTTAATAGAGTGCTGTCTAAATATCTAGATCTTATTGATTTTGGTCTTGGTGTTCTGTCTTTCCCACTAGACTAGACCTTTAATTTTATTTGTCTCACACCATGCACTGTTGATCAAATATTTTAGAAGTTATGTTTCTCTTTTTGGCTGGGTTTAAATTTTTGTCACAGTCTGTTATTATTTTGGCACCCTAAGAAGAAATTCACTTCCACACTGTGAATGCCAATTTATCAAAGCTCATGATCCTATTTTCTTGTCTGCTTTAAGTTTTTGAGATAAAGTATCCACATGCTTTAGCTTTTCGTAATTTTATTGTTATCTAATTATTTAAATATAACCGGCATCTTAAAAATTATATAAATAAACAGTGGCATTAAGTTATAAGTAAGTAATCAATTGTTTTTTGAACTGTGTGTGTTTAATTTTTAGTCATCAGTCCTGACAGTCACAGTGAGTAATGATAAAGATAAACAAATACGTAGTAATAGCATCATAGTCCTTGACGTGACTGAGCTATAATAATTAAATGATTTATTATACAGGGTGTGTATAAAATACTTAGCGAAACATTAATACGTCCCAAATTAGCGGAAAACGTTTATATACATATGCATATTCCAGGAGTATTGTGGAAGATTTTTTAATTTGCAGGAAACTGGATTTAACGATTTTATTCAAATTTGGTGTACAGCCTTAGTTTCTTATTGTCTGTAAATGTATGAATATACCGCAGTTGTTTTAATAAACAGTTGTTTCGTATCGAGGATGGATGTAATTTTTGCTCGATATATTTTTGTCCTCGAAGATATTCCAAAATTCAAGTCACCATTGTTATAGAAATACGTTCTGTCAAAAAAGTATCCGGAATTTGTCAATAGAACACAATATAATCAATTAATCATCAAAATTTGCTTTGTCTCCTTGAAAATAGGCTCTATTTGAAGCAATATACTTTTTCCAAGGAACAACCCNCACTTCATTCTAAATGGCTGTAATTGCATATTTGAAAATAACTTTTAATTCAAAATAACTTTTCTTTATAACATTCTTTTGTATTGTCAAAAATGAAGGTACTTTACTCTTGAGCAAAATTAATAATTTTTTATATACCTACTAGGAAATTTTGATAACTGAAGGTTGCATTTTAGATTTTAGACCATCCAGAAGTTTTTATGAAGATAACTGTTTTTCATAAAACCAATAATAAAAAAGTTTTCCATATGGTTCCAACTTAAGTAGACGCTCTGTATAACTCCTTGTTGTTTGTCTCCTTGCTGATATTTCTATATCACTATTCCCTGTCGGTGACTTGGGTTAGATCTGTGTTGACTTGAAACTGGGTAATACTCTATAACAGTTAACTTTGTTTTGTTATTGGACTTACTTAAATTTCTATTGTCCGTAATCTTCAATTAATTTAGTTCTTTCGACTGTTTTCTTCTACTCCTTCTTATAAATGATTTTTTTATTGAATATATTTGTTTCTTTCTGGCAATCAAATTATCTTCCTTTTCAATTAAAAATTTTATTTTCAAAATTTTAGCTGTCAGCTCCCCAATTTTGTATGAATTTCATTTTTACGAAAATTTCAACAATCTACTGTACACCTATTGGTCACACATTCAATTTATAATCTATTTCTTTAAAATCAATTTTACCAATTTTATTTTCCCAAATTTGCCTTTCTCTTTGATATTTTAAAATCTTTGCCCCAACTCATCCTATTACTGTATATTACATACAAAAATTTCAGTCATGCTTCATTCTTCTAATAATTCTACTTTCCCAAAAAAATTAAACAGTTTTAAAGTTTCATCTTCTCAACAGAACGAAACAGTATCTAATTGATACTAATTCAGTTAATTTTTTATCGGCATAAAGCAATAATGAACTCGTTAATTATTACGTTCGTTGTGTGAATTGACGTATCGTCTTATTATAAATATTTCACATATCTGCCATGTGACTTGTCGTATGATTTTTATAAATATCCATTGCCTAAATTTAGCATGTAATAAAATTCGGAATGCGGTTTTTAGAAGGATATTCTTCAAAATTAATGTCACTGCTCATAAATCAATAAAAAACAATCACAAAAAATCTAATCGTGAATAAGACAAGTGTTTTTCAAAATTATTTACCCTGATTTCGGTATCGAATATCTCAGGTAGCGTGATGCGCACAATACAATTGCAATAAAATCTAAATTCGAGCGACCGCTTCACAGATAACGTGTTTACTATAATTTTTTTATAATATTACTGCTCGCGTAATCCTTTTACTACCCGCTTCCACAGAACTAATAATAAAAACCGTAAAAGTACTGTATCCCAGATTAATGGACACAGCTCAATTATGAGATTCGTCTAATTAATTTGGAAAAGATTAAATCGTATAGGTGTAATTATGAGGGGGTCGTATTTCATGCAATGCTCTGGAGGCAACGCTTTGAAATGCACCCCTCGGAAGAGATACTTAGATTAACAGCGCTGTCATTATACGTGAAATGGATTATTTTTTTTCTTTCGTGACGAAAGCTTCGCGTATGAATAATTCCAGTTTCGCTTAAATTTAGAAGCTCATAAATTAAAAAGTCTGCACGGTGCTTTATAATGGGTCGCGATAAAGTAACGGGAAAATTTTTAGAGGCGCGTCTTTTGGTTCCATTAGAACTTGTGCAAAACTATACTGTGCAAAACCATACTTATCGTATCAACGTCAACGTCACCTGTTACATGGGTGTTGTATAATAATGAAAACGTAACATTGACAGTTGGTAGAAGGAAACATAAAAAAACGCTTAGGTGGGGAATTCTGAAAGGAAGCCTATATGGTAGAAGTGGGAACAGCGCGGAGTGAAAAGTAAGACGATCGGTGTAGGGTGAAAAATATAGAAGTAGTGAAAAATTAAAAGTGTTTAACCGGTACTAGTTAGCAGGTAATTATTCTTTAAGTACTTTGTTGTTAATTGTTCTATGTAATCTTATGCTTGTGATGATTATATATGTTTCATGATAAAAATTCTGTGTATGTTTAGCCTTCATTGTCTTACGCTCAGGGGCGTATATTTTTCTAACGTAAAATTATTACAATTATTATTAACGATTGCTCATTATTTATTACATGTTAAAATATGTATATATATTGTCGTGACTGCCCGGATATTGCAATAACAACTCCTTTGTTTCACATTTAACTTGTTTTATCATGATTACGTTGTTCTTTGATTTCTTGTTCTCACTTTATGTTATATGCATATAAGAGCCCTGTTGAATTTACTAACATTTTCGCCCGTGAGGAATGAATCTGTAAAAAGAATAATTGAATAACAAAAAAAGAATTGCTCTGGATTGCCTCCCGTATGGGACTCTAGTACTGTACCTATTATTATTGTTATTATTGTTGTTGTTATTCCGAAATCTCAACTCATAGCTGGATTGCCTCCCGTATGGGACGCCAGTACCTTCCGGCCCTGCCGGCTAACTAACACCAAACCTCTTCAGTTTTACTTGGAAGTGTGTATGTCTAATTTGAGTGAGATGACATTTAGTGAGAAATTAAATAAGTCCAGTTTTAATTATCATTAGCAAAGGTTCTTAATGTATGCCTTTGGTTAGCGGTTGTTTTGTATTTATATTTGGGTGGTAAGAGCAACGATCGTGGGTTTCTCTGCCATGCTCTTTCCCCACAGGAGCTCTAGGTGAGCCTGGCACTCTCATTTTATGTTAAATGGTTGTTAATTTTTTGTTGTTCTTTCTATTTGTCACATGTTTAATTTGAAGACTGTTGTTTGAGTAATGATGATTTCAGTAATATATAACACTAGTACAAACAATAAAATTATCCACCTTTCCAATATCGATGTAAACATTCACTGATGGTTTTTATATTTTTCAATTGTACAATTCAATTTAAGTACTTACACGTGTTCAAACAACAGACAACAACAGACGCTATAAAATTGCAATGGACAATAGAGGTATCAACGGAAGTACGATAAAACAGATGACAGAATACGTCCCTGAATTTTTTACCTCTTCATATTTAAATTTTTTCTCATTTTGGGATTTAATTAAGTTCAATGTAAATGCTATATCTTTTTTGTAGGAAATACTGCATACATAATATGTGAAATGTAATATTCAAAAAATATTTAAATTATATTATAGTCTGAAGTAAAAATACAATTAATTTGGAGAAAAAGATATTTTTTACATAAAAAGTTTTCCATTTCTTGTTGTGAACATTTTTTTACTCTTTTTTGAAGGTATTAAGCTTATTAAAACAAATTAAAAATAAAATCTTATCAAATGTAGTCAAAAAATGTAAAAGATACTCAACTTCACAGACAAGAATGCTAATGGCTTCGTCATCATTTTCACCCAAATTATCTAACACTAACTCATCAGAAGAGGAAATTTCGTACATTTCATTTTGTTTTATATCAACATCATATGAATTTAAATTGAAAAAAGAAAGATATCCATTTGTAAACAAAATAAATACAAATCATTGAAGGAATACAATTTTTTTAACGCAAGGAAAATTTATTTTTGTACGAAAAATATTTGACTTACGATAAAAGGATGTCACGTATCCTTAAAATATCTGATAAATTACAACAAACTAGTTCATTATTTTAGTACTACTTATATTTGATGTATTATCCTTTTATCTTACCTTATCCTATTCACCTAAGCTTGTTTGGACAGAAATAGCACACTATTTAAATTTAATTTTTGGAGTGATCGCTAGACGTATTGGTAAATAGATTTCAACAGTCTATTATCACAGTACTTTACATGTCAATGTGCATCTGGATTTATAGCACTGTGCAATACCAACAGAAATGTAGATGGTTCCATTTTCAACTACCTATGCTTAAAAGAGATTCCATATTTGCTCCAGATGAAAATAATACTTTTTAAACCTACATACAATGTGTCTCACTTTTCATGGAGCCACCCTGATATCTCGCTCACCTGATATCAGAATATTTTGAAACTTTATAAGTATATAAAGTGAGTCTTTAGACATATCCACATTTGATTGTAGTCAGAGGTGTCCGATTCTGAGATTGAAGAAAGGGGTCGATTTTTCAAGAAAAAAATATTAGCGATTCTATTAGAAAAAATCTAATAAAATTATTCTTAATCAGCGCCTTTAGAAACCCCTTTGTGACAGATTACATCGTTGTAGATTTAAAGGTCCAAAAACATTTTTTTTAACAAAATAATTTGTGTCTATAAAACGTGCCTTCAAATGAAAAAAGTGTATTCTTTATTTTTTGTTCATAATAATGGATTGTACTGGTATGAAATACCATATGGATTGTATTGGTATGAAACCCACACCAATACCAATTCTACAACAAAATAATATTTTTTTAATAAGGCAAAAGTTTTGGTTGTTGCAAAATGAAATTTTTTGCCTAATAAAAAAATTATTATGTTGTAGAATTATTTCATACCAGTACAACACATCATTCTGAACAAAAAATAAAGATTTTTTTTTTCATTTGAGAGCACGTTTTACAGATAAGTACAAATTATATTAGGTACCTATGTTGAGAAAAATTGTTGTTTCTGTTTTTTCGACGGCCCATATCTCAAACACCTCTGAACCTACATCGATGTAATCTTGTACAAAGGGATTTCTAAAGGTGCTGATTAAGAATATCTTTAGTTTTTTCTTAATGAGGTTTATCGGGTACGGATGTACGTCTAAAAGTCTAACGAGAGTTTCTGTACATTCGCTAGTGACTAAAGTAGTAATCCTTTAGAATTGGCTGGCTTTGTTTAGATGTCTAAGCTTGAAATATACACCATATGTCACACCTGCGAATTTCAAATAATACGCTACTTCGAGAACCGCGGCGTTACCGCTATCACGCATTTGAAGGAGAATTATTATAAATTATGTATCTTATAAGTACCTAATCGATTTCTACGAGCTGTCATACGGTTCCTTAGATATCGGTTTCCTATTTATACAAGTTGCTGTAAAAAATGTTTGTCAATTGCTGCGCATTCTAAGTGGAAAGACAAAAAAAATCTGCATTCTCATAAGACTCTGACTAAATCGTGAAAAATTATTTTATTAATATCTCGTCTCTTAGGTATCCAAATTAGTCATAATTTTTTTTTTGAGGATTTTCATCATATTAATAAGCTTATATTAATTTTTTTATGAACATTTGTTCGTCAATTCCAAATCAGATAAACCTTAAAAAAATTGCTAAAACTTTTCTCTCGACTCGAGACCCTTTTTTCCATCTCAGAATCGGACGCCTCTGACTACAATCAAATATGGTTAGGTCTAAAGACTCATTTTATAGGTATATATTCACCACAAAAGTTTCAAAAAGTTCGGATAACAGATGAACGAGATATCAGGGTGGCTCCATGAAAAGTGGTACATCAGCGTTCCAGGAAGGGTCTACGGCGGACTGGCGCCGACGACCAGATGCGTACTCATATACCTACGACCGACTCCACACACAGGGACTCTCCAGCGAATATTCGCCCTGTCAACACGTCTTTTTCACAAGCTTAGTTTTTCAATAAAAATAGTTTATTTGTACCGTTGAGAGAGCGTTTTATTTTTGCTGTCCAGCAAAACAACCCTCAAATTCATTCATTTTCCTGCTTGTTATGATTTTTTAAATTTCTGAAATCATCCCTTAACTTCTAGCCACCCTAACTCTGTTAATTTTAATAGAACAAGGAAAAGTCAATGGAACGTTTTTATGTAGAATGCTCTACAACTTTTAGAAGAAATTTTTTTCTAGCTTTTACCCCTTTTGAGTTATCTTGAAAAAGCCTTTATCTTTTTTCACCCCTGATCAGGGGTTGAAAAAATAATTACTGTGATTTTATTGTTATTATATATCAAAAATTCAGGCAAGTTGACCAAATTGCGATAAAGGCCCATTTAATTGGACTAAGATGTTATCTATCGCTTTATTTTAGTCTTTTAAATATGTTTAGCAATGTACAGCTATGGACAAAAAAGATTTCCAACTTAAAACATTTAAAGGGGGTTTAAAGAACGAAACGATAAAATTATGTTTTAATTTTATTGTGTACAGCTGCAAAAAAACGTACTTTGGTTTAGTTGAGAATATCATAGATTTTATAACATAATTTTCGTCTTAAAAGACGAAAGTATCCCCTTTGATCGATAATTTGTAGTTTTGTGTTCAGGAATTATGAATTTATATATTGTATTCATTTTGACTAGTTTTTTTCTTTTATGTATATATGTATATGTTTTCTCTTATTTTGTATCTTGTTTCTTGGTATATCTGTTGTTCATGTAATTATGTTTGTTTTTTCCCATCCTATAAATGGTTTCAGTACTGTTGGATCGTGTAAACTAAATAAATAAATAAATAAATAAATAATAGTGTAGTGAGCCTCAGAGAGAAAAAAATGTCACTTATGATTTAAAAAAAAAATTCACAGCTTTCAAAAATAATGTATACATTTGACACTTAAAAGTATTCAAAAAATGACACATTTTTGGCGTTGGTGGTATAAGAAATCTTATTTTAATTTAAAAGGTATTAAACTAATTTATAACAAATTAATAATTAATGCTATACGGAAGAGCTACTCTGCGGACTAAAGCCCCGTTCAGCCTGGAATTACACCCGCAATATCTAAAAAATTGTTTTCTTATGAATTGTTACTTTTATTTTTGTCTATTCAATTCTAAATTATTATATATTTTTACAAATTTACAATTTCTTTGCAATTTACAAATTTTTTATATAACCTTTCGTACTTTTACTTTACTTTAGAAAGTAAAGCTAATTAAGTCTAAATATAATATTAATTCGATGCTGTACGGGGCTCTAGTCCGTAAAGTAGTTGTTTCATGCAATATCATCAATGGCAGAAATCCATTTTTCTGAATACTTCAAAAGCAGAAAGAGCTAGCAAATCATTTAAAACGGTGCCTTGAGTAAATACCACGTATCTGACAGCGCCTCTGGATTGATCTCTAACTTCAAAGCGTATCATGAGGCCCTTAACAGGCCATTCCCGTCGATCCGGTCGAACAAAGACCATACGGCAGGGTCACGGGTATGCGAGCGAGGACGCGAACAAAAACACATAATAGAAGAGGCGGATAGCGTAGGGATAAATGAAACAAGTGAGTGTGCTTCACGCGACATTAACCTGTTAGAACGCAGCGCACTCTTGACTGTCCGCGATTAATTCCTGTGGGATGAAGTGTCCGAGCCGGTTTCAGGAGAGGAGCGGACCTTCTGATGAACCGTAATTTTTCTCTGGTCGGCAAAGTAGTAAGCGTAATTGTCGATATAAATAAACTGTGACAAGGATGTTTCTTGTACCATTCCTAGGATTGTAATTCTTTACACAATAATGTTAAAAATATGTACAGTGCGTTCATAATAGAAGGGAGAAATTCGTTTAAAATTCAGGTAATTATTTTGTGGAAAAACGCCGATTAGTATTTTTAGTTGCGGATTTTTTGACACAAGAAAATTGTATATAGGTGTCTCAAGAACATACGCAATCATCACTGATTTTTTTAATGGAACATCCTATATATTATGCCATTTTTGAATTGTATACACTTTTTGTATAACATACCATATCTCTAAAAACAGCGGTTTTCGTAATAATGACGTTTGAAAATTAATATTTTGAAACACACACACAAGTAATTAAATAAAATGCTTTAATTGAACAACCTTGAACATTTTTTTAAAAGTCAACAAAGTGAACCTGGTATGCCAAATTTCATCTCAAACAAAACAATTTTCTTCGTATTTATCGTTTTTCATTCCTTGACCCCTAGACCATTTTGATGTGACAATAAAAACCAAACTATCACCGGCGTTTAGTTTGTCAGTGTCAATTGAGAATTGAGATGAACAACCAAAACTTAAATTTCACCCCAAAGATTGTTTTTTCTGACGAGATTACTTTTGTTTTAAATGGATAAGTAAACAGACAAAACTGCAGGTACTGGGCAACTGAAAATCTTCGTTAGACACAAGTCGGTCATACACTGCATCGTCAAAAAATAAATGCTTGGACGGGTATTGTCTAAAACCGAATTCTTGGACCTAATTTTTTTGAAAAAAATTTAAATGGAGAACGCTATTTAGACTTTCTTCAGTTTGAACTCATCCCCGCTTTAGCTGTTGTATTTCCTAGTCCACAAGATCCAGGTATTTCTCATAATGACATATAGGCTTTTGATTATATCCAAAAAAAACCGGGTTTAACCGGGAATTTTGGGTTTCAGGCATTTTTTTTGCTTGATTGTTTCAAGGGGGCTTTTTTTTTGAAAAACCGCGGAGTGCTATTAAATTTGAGGGTGGAAATTTGAGATAGGGGTGAAAATTCACCCCTTTCAGTTTTTTAATTGTAGCTCGAAAACGAAGCAAAATTTCGCTATAGTTAGTTATGGTATAGTATAGTATAGTGTAGTTAGTTAGCAACAGATGGGTTGTCTCTGGTCAACAAACATTATTTAGATAATTGAATTTCCCTTGGAAATAGCTTATTTAAAAAATTTCAAAGGAAAATCTTATGCAAAAAAATCGTTAATAAACCATTTGAAAAAAAAACAAAAGTTCGATTTTCTGATTTTTTTTTACTTTTTTGCCTCTACTTTTTTTTAATAAAGATAGGTACCTATAGGCATTGCTTCATAGATGAAAAAAGTAAATAAAATTTCCTTCAAAACAAGGGGTTGTAAAGTATTTTTGGATGAAAATTAACTGATATATGGCCGCTCAAACTTAGCCAATTTTTAATTTAAAAAATGTAAATTGAAAATTTTATGCAAAAAATCATTAATAAAAAAAAATTAACATTTATTACAAAGCAATTGTTATTTAATAATGTTTAATGATTAAACGTTATTTTTTTCCATTTATCACATTTTAAACGTCATTATTACGCGAACCGCTGATTTTAGAGATATGGTATGTTATACAAAAAGTGTTCAGAATTTACCGTACAATTTAAAAATGGCATAATATGGCAACTAAAAACACTAATCGACGTGTCCGAGCGTTTTTCCACAAATTAATTAACTGAATTTTAAACGAATTTGTTCCTTTCATCATGAACGCAATGTATAAATTAAATGAGGTATCTTCGGGTAAGAAATTTATGACACTTTTGTAATGTTCATTGCGTATATTAAAAATAACCAAATTTTTATAAATAGATGTGACAACCACACAGAATGAGAAGTGTGTATTTGCTAAAATCGTGGTGATAGATACATCAAAACAGATTTGCTCTCCGCTGTACTTTTAAATCGCCGCCGTCGCTGATGACGAGCGCTTTCGCTTTCGTAATATGTAGAAGGAAATTTATTAAGAAATCTACGATAAATGTCTCCAGTGAACCTACCCAGAAGAAAAAAACAGGCTAATCAGAAAGTCTCCACCAATTACCAACCATACATTAAGGAAAAACTGAAAAATCATTAAGTGTTGAAATTTTCACTCCATTCTAAGGTTGCAGAGGATTACACCTATCGTGTATGAAAGTTTTTAACAAGATAAAGTAATATCACAAATTATATTTTTTTCTAGTATGATTCCACAACTGTGAGAAATTTACCCTTAACACACTGTATATTGTGAAAATATGTACTGAAACATATTTTACCACAAAATTGTATTTTGAAATTTAGAACTGTATCTATTGTAATTTCTCTAGACAAAAAAATATCTGTTTCGTTTCGTTCATATTTCATTCCCCTCGTACTCAAAGCGTACTTCGACAAAGAGTGAACGGGTTAAAGGCACACCACTGGGACAGAGCGCGTAAAAGAAGAGGAAAATTCAGTCCTTAATTTGATGAAGCTCAAATTGGGTTAATCATAATGACTCTGGGTAATCTGCAGATTGCCATCAAGATGTACTGTAATTTCTGAATGGATTTTTTCCATGATTTTAATTATGAAATGCGCCAGCGCTCTCTTTAATTACTGAAAATAACCTCTCTGTGTGTTTACCCAGTCAGTATGGTAATAATTTAATCATGGTTAATTCTTCTTCGGGTATTATTACCATCCACTGGGGAGATGTGAAAAAAACGGAAATGATTTTATTATTATCACAGATATACTATGGCAAGTGTATTAGGGCTAGGGTTCCATTTAAAACACATTATACGTCGTTATGTCACAACATTTTTAAATTATGCATTTAGAATAATATTTAGGTAAAAGGTAATGAGATATTATATTATACAGGATATTTCTAATTTATCGTTATTTTATTAAAATAGACAATTAGCCAAAAATGTGTATTTTTACTGTGAAATAGCATTTGTACATGTGCTTAGATGATTGCTAGCTTCACTGCAACAGTGAGTATAAAATTACAAGAATATTACATTAAACTCAGAGAAAGATTCATAAATGAATTATCATAATCATCAAATTTCGCTGAATAAAGTTTTTTTTAATGTAAGTAGGTCGGTAAATAGCTGTTTTTACTTAAATGTATAGATTCCAAATTACACTTTGAATTTACAGGTAAGCAAATGATCAAAATCTTTGCAGCAAATCAAAAAGTCGCAGTAGTGACCAGCGTGAAATTACAAAGAATTTCTTTAAACTTAGAGAAAAATGTATATTAAGTAATCATCAACTTTGCTTCATCTGGCACATACAAAAAAATATGTAACTTTACTGTAAAATTACAATTGCACTTTGCACAATTGCACAATTGCATGTTCGAAACTTCAACTGGGGTAGTACATTGACTGAGATTCTACACAAGACTTTTACCTGTGAATGCACAAATCGGAGAATCACAGTAGTTGGCGGTGTAAAATTACAATTAAATTATACTAAATTTAGAGAAAAATACATATAGAGTAATCATAACCGGCAAATTAGGTAATTATCCAATAAAACGTACAATAATAATGTTATAAAGTTACAGACAACAGCGCATAGTAGTCATCGGTGTAAAATTACAGAGAAATTACATTAAACAAATAGACTGTAAAAGTTTCGATGCAATGGGAATTCTTTTTACATAATCATGTTTATGTATGTAATGTGAATGTAAAATTACATTAACTAGAACTTTTTTGGAAAAATATATGTATGAAACTCATCTCAATTTTCAGTTTTCATCGATGTCAATTTTAAATGTAATGTGAATTTTATTTTCTGGCAGGTGTCCTGCCTAACCGTTTATTAGAATACATTCAAAATTTCATAGCAATAACAAATTAAATTTATACATTGTAAAGATAACCTCATGTAACACATTGTAAAATTACATGGAAAGCCAAATTTAGCAATTACTCAAAAAATGTAATTTTACTGCAAAATTGCAATCATGCGTATAATTGAATGTATAATTACTATGAAAATGATGTCTAACAGTGGAATAAACCAACTGATGATAATTTAAGATAAATAAATAAATGACAGTGTTGACCTAAACATCAAATTTTTAAATTATACATATATAACCTTTTTAGACAATACAAAGGTAACCTCTTGCAATTCCATTACTTAATAAATGGAGACAATAGTGAATAGTAAAATCACAGTAGTCATCGGTGTAAAATTACAGGGAAATTACATTAAACACACATTGAAGTGCACACCCACTGCAAAAGTTTCGATGCAATGGGATTTCTTTTTACATAATCATGTTTATGTATGTAATGTGAATGTAAAATTACATTAACTAGAATTTTTTTGGAAAATTATATTTATGAAACTCTCAATTTTCAGTTTTCATCGATGTCAATTTTAAATGTAATGTGAATTTTATTTTTTGGCAGGTGTCCTGCCTAACCGTTTATTAGAATACAATCAAAATTTCATACCAATAACAAATTAAATTTATACATTGTAAAGATAACCTCATGTAACACATTGTAAAATTACATGGAAAGCCAAATGTAGCAATTACTCAAAAAATGTAATTTTACTGTAAAATTACAACCATGCGCATAATTGAATGTATAATTACTACGAAAATGATGTCTAACAGTGGAATAAACCAATTGATGATAATTTAAGATAAATAAATAAATAACTGTGTTGACTTAAACGTCAAATTTTAAATTATACATATATAACAATTTTTTAGACAATACAAAGGTAACCTCTTGCAATTCCATTACTTAATAAATGGAGACAATAGCGAATAGTAAAATCACAGTAGCCATCAGTGTAAAATTACAGAGAAATTACATTAAACACACATTGAAGTGCACACCCACTGCAAAAGTTTCGATGCAATGGGAACTACTTTTACATAATCATGTATATGTATGTAATGTGAATGTAAAATTACATTAACTAGGATCTTTCAGAAATAATAATAATAAATTGTCTTTATTTCCAAACAAGACAAATTTAATACATAGTGTCAATAAATAGGGCGAAGTGTCAGTTTAACTGCTTTTCAACTTAACCCTAATAAAAAAGAAAGTAAATTTAAATACAATGAAATGTGAGTAGAAGAGCGTGCATAATACATTCTGAATTTAATGACTGAACATTTTTACGCAAAACCAAACTAAAACTAAGTATATCAACTATGTCGAAACAGTGGACGATAATTACAAAAATGATATTTGAGAAATGAGCCAAATATCATCAAGATTAACGTTCATCAAGCAATAATTTCTTTGATTTCATTTTAAAGTTAATTAATGAAAAATTATTAAACTCGGCCGGCAAATTGTTGTATTCCTTAGGTGCAAGTTTTGACTATGGAAAATGTTACTATGTTTTTAAAGAGGCTTCAGACGATCAGTTCTTATTAATTAAAGTGGTACTAATATTTGATTTAAATGGGGTATGTCGGCATGCAGAATTGTGCAGTTTAACTGTTAGATATATTAGGTTTGTTTCTGCAGCGGTCTCAAACTGTATTCAAACTATCAGATATACTCGACCAATTAAGTTGTCCCGTACATTCAGCGAGTATAAAGTTACGAATCAGTTGGTTAAATATCTCTGATAGTTTCAAATCAGTCTTTAACTGCTGCAGAAACAGACCTATAGAAAACACGGGAAAAATTTTGGTTATAACTTTACATGATATCAAAATCAAAAAGAAACGTAAGATCATTCAGGAATGCAGATAATAATAATAATGATGATAATAATCATAATGGTTTTTATACTCCAGTCGGCAGAGGCCGAAAAGTTACTGTTGGTGACATTTTCTTGATAACTCGGAAATAACTGCACAGGTCTACTTTAAATGATGAGTATAATAACAGGCTAATTTGCTGACAAAGTATTTTATCAGGAAAAAAAGTTATTAACAATTTAATCGTGAAAAAAAATTTTTTTAGTAGTTTTCTTTAAATAACTCAGCGGGATGACTTTGTACGAAAAAATGCTTAGGACATGATTTTGTTCGTAATAAAAATAGCTACAAAATGGCGGTGGTCCGATTACGAAATTTGCAATAACAAAGCCGTGAGATTGAAAAAACGGTATAAAACGCCAATTTTTTTAAGTTGCTGTAAAAATGTCAATTATAAACAAAAAGTGATAAAACTTTCGAAAACTATAGTTCAATATATATACAATAATGACGCTAAAGCCGAAAATCAGGAGAGCAAAACTTTTTGTTCTATAAGGTGTTATACATTCATCGGCATCTGAAACTCGAAACTTTGCCAAATTTGTTCGAAGCTTTGCTGACACTTGAAATTTGGTACACACATAGTGTAAATATGCAGAAACCAAAAGCAATTTGCAAAATTCAAGTATCTTCATTTTTGCAGTTTTGGTAAGGTTTTATACGTCACCCTAGTTTTATACGTCACCGTTTTTTTAATTTTTGGACGTATATTTATGTATATTTATAAAATATTCCATTACGGTAGATTAGCCAGCATAATTACCTACAATTTAAAAAAATATATATTTTCATCGTTTAGATCCTAAGCTACTTAACATTTTGCGCCTGTTAGCCGTAGTCGTACATTATTCAACATATTAACATAAAACAAAATCGTACGTGTGGGGTAAACCTTTAACTTTTCATTTTCGAGCGCGAGCTCCGCTCTTCGGCGCTTGTATACTATTAGAAATATGCAACAGTAAATTTAAACAATTGTTTACTTAAAGTTAAAGGTTTACCCCACACGTACGTTTTTGTTTTATGTTGATATGTTGAATAATGTACGAGTATGGCTAACAGGCGCAAAATGTTAAGTAGCTTAGGATCTAAACGATGAAAATATATATTTTTTTAAATTGTAGGTAATTATGCTGGCTAATCTACCGTAATGGAATATTTTATAAATATACATAAATATACGTCCAAAAATTAAAAAAACGGTGACGTATAAAACTAGGGTGACGTATAAAACCTTACCAAAACTGCAAAAATGAAGATACTTGAATTTTGCAAATTGCTTTTGGTTTCTGCATATTTACACTATGTGTGTACCAAATTTCAAGTGTCAGCAAAGCTTCGAACAAATTTGGCAAAGTTTCGAGTTTCAGATGCCGATGAATGTATAACACCTTATAGAACAAAAAGTTTTGCTCTCCTGATTTTCGGCTTTAGCGTCATTATTGTATATATATTGAACTATAGTTTTCGAAAGTTTTATCACTTTTTGTTTATAATTGACATTTTTACAGCAACTTAAAAAAATTGGCGTTTTATACCGTTTTTTCAATCTCACGGCTTTGTTATTGCAAATTTCGTAATCGGACCACCGCCATTTTGTAGCTATTTTTATTACGAACAAAATCATGTCCTAAGCATTTTTTCGTACAAAGTCATCCCGCTGAGTTATTTAAAGAAAACTACTAAAAAAAATTTTTTTCACGATTAAATTGTTAATAACTTTTTTTCCTGATAAAATACTTTGTCAGCAAATTAGTCAGTTATTGTACTCATCATTTAAAGTAGACCTGTGTAATTATTTCCGGGTTATCAAGGTTTGACACACGCCGAACCTCTACGAACTGGACTATTAGGAGAACAAGTAGAATTGAATAAATTTATTAATTTATCAAATTTCAAAATCAAATAATTATTGAACTTTTAATACAGGGTGTTTCACGGTGACGGACCATTAGAGTTATTTCAGAGACTATTTCGATTTGAATTTTGAAAATTTGGGATACCGGGTTTTCGGGTTTGAATTTAGTAAAATAGCATATTGTTAGTCAAAATGCCAAAAATATACACATTTATCGAATGCCTGTAAAAATCATCATCGATTTAAATGTAATACGAATTTTCCACAGAGTATTTCATATATGGGTTCAGAGCCCGGGAATCATCCAACAACAATAAAAATCTTATTTGGCTGGCAGGTGCTCAGCCTAACCGTCTATTGCCATTTAGATCGGAATTGCGTATGTAAATTGCAGACTCGGCGAACATATTTCCATATAAACTAATACACCTTGGCAACTTTGGTTTCTCCGCGTGTGTCGTTCCGGTGCGTTCCGGAACCCATTTGCAAATACGGAATTGGACGGGCTCCCATCGCATTGTCGATTTGCGATCTTTTGCTTTTCATTTGCATTGCAAAGTACGCCGCAATTCGGCGCCGACACCGGAGCGAATAAAACTTCTCCGGGAACGGCGCCCGCGGGAGCCCGGAATCGGTTTCCGGGTTTGGATTGAGTGAATTTCCCCACATTTCCCGCACGATGATATTACCTATACACGCTCTCCCGTTTAATTCCATCGAAATCTTTGGAGCGCCGCGCTAGGGAGATTGGTATTTCGGCGGTGGCGGTGTCCGGTGCGCCTACCTCTAGTTTACGCGCTCCTTTTGCGCTTCTGGCCCTCCGTTCTATTATTTAAATCGTTTTTTTCGTGACACCGGACCCTATTAATTATCTATGAAAGCGCAAAGGACGATCGAAGTTCAATCCCAACCACAACGATAGATTTCTAGTGTCAAAGAACATTGTTTGACTTTATCTGTTAAGATTTTTATTAAAAAAAACTGAATTTGTTTGAATTAGCCTAATACCTGTAAAATACAGGGTGTTTCATTTCCGGTGTGCCAAACGAACGCAGATGATAGAGAAAGTAATTTTGAGCAAAAAAGTTCATATCGACATGTGTCCGAAAACGCCCCCCTGTGGCTCTACGCCCCTTTAAGGGGCCATTAAGACACAATTTTATTACAATATCTCGAAAATGCCTCGAAATAAATTGATAAAATTATATACAGAGGTGCCATTTATTACGAGGAATTACTTTATCTAAACCAACTTGACGCATTGTTTTTAGGGGTGTCCCTACTGGGGGCAAGCTAAGGTACAAAATCCGTCCTTTTTTATTTGTCAAATTCGTAATTCTTTTTTCGAAACTCGAAATCGTTGACCGTTTCTACATAAAAAAGATATCTTCAAATTGGATGTTGTAATAATATTAGTAAACAAAATATCCCTCTTATTTCTCCCTTTAGCAATAGTAATATGAATGGTTAATAGAAGGTGCCTGTAATGAATTAAAATTAGTTGTGAACAACTGAGATTTATTACCCAATCGCCTAGTGTAGTTGTGTTATACGCCGTTTGTCCCCGAGCATTTTGCAACTGGGTGTATACATTTCTGCCAGCTTCACGTAAAGTTCGACCAGATCTGTATATGAGTATGGCTAAATAAATATGGGAACATGTTTTTCAAATATTTCAATGCCGAGTTGCTGCGTCAGCGACCGAATCTGGTACATACTGCCAACCTCTTGTTTCAATTGAGATCGGAAAGACTATACCCATACTACTTACTTACGTATCTGTAACGTACAATATAGGTTATGGCAAACTATTCGTCCTATCAGTTAACCAATTCTTTTAATCGAGACCTAATATATTGTTTCTAAAACAGATTCTCTAGAAATCACTGGGGCAGCTTAGTAGTTTATGAGTTTAATCCAATGATTTTAAAATAAAATTTAAAGAAAATACAGGGTAGCCCATCGAAAACGTACCGCAAGGCATTACAGGGTAGTAATGAACTTTTCGGCAAAATCCAAAAACAGGTAAAGTTTGCTTCTGAGGGGGACAACTTTTGGCGCAAAAAGCATAGCAAAATCTTCAACCCCCTAAGTGGGGGTGCCATCCCCCAAATTTTTTTAAATGGGAATGGGGGTCAAGTGGGGGGTCATTAGAAAGGGCTTTTAATTCTCTATACATCGATTCTTACTTTTTGAAAATCGATCCATTATTTTAGAAAATATGCAGCTTTGAAAATACGAACAATATTTTTGACGAGAAATGCGAAAATCGATTTAATTTTACTTCAAAACTTACGGTATTAGCTTGGTAAATTCCTTCAAAAGAATTCGCTGTTTTTTTTTCTGATTTGCGAATTCTTTAGCCTGATTTTGGTGAGCAAAAAATTGTCCGCTTTTTGTTTCGTATTTAGATAGGCCACAAGAAGTTGCTAGATAACTGTCTTGTGACTTGTAGTTGAAGAGTACCAATACTGCCGAGTCTTTTAAATTGATTAATTATGGTGTACTCAATTCCAGAAAGAGTAGAAATTATTGAGCTTTTTTTCAAAAACAATGAATGCGGAAATCGGGTCGCCGAACTGTTCAACCAACGGCATCCTGAGAAACATGCGTCTGGAAAAATTGTTCGCGAATTGGTGGCCAAATTTCGCGAAACTGGCTCCGTTCATAACAAAAAGAGGCAGGTTGAAAATCCGGTACTAAATGAACCTACGGAAATAGCGGTATTGGGGCAAGTGGCAATGGATAGTACGCTGAGTACAATGCAATTGGCTACTGCGACAGGAGTGAGTCGTACAAGTGTCCAACGAATATTAAAAAAATACAAATTCCATCCTTATAAGATTCGGCTAGTGCAAGAGCTAAATGAAGACGATTTTGATCGTCGTTTGCAATTTTGCGAAATAATGACTGAACGAGCGATAAACGATAATTTCCTCTTTAATGTGTGTTTTTCGGACGAGTGTACGTTCTTCTTGAATGGTTTAGTGAATCGCCATAATTGTCGTTACTGGGCTGATACCAATCCAAGGATTTTCCATGAGACACACTCCCAACACCCCCAGAAGTTGAATGTATGGGCAGGTATTTTTGGAAATTCCATTGTAGGTCCTTTTTTCCTTCCTGGAAATTTGACAGGCGATATGTACTTGGATTTACTACAAAATGTCATCGACCCAGCTCTAACAAATATCATAGAGGACGACCCTGCTTACAATGAACACGAACTGATTTTCCAGCAAGACGGAGCTCCTCCACATTACTCGCTCAATGTGCGCAATTACCTAAATGAGACGTTTCCAGGACGCTGGATAGGACGAAGAGGTGCAATTGAGTGGCCCCCTCGGTCACCCGACTTAAATCCTTTAGATTTCTTTCTCTGGGGGCACATTAAAAGCAAAGTTTACAGCACTCCACCTGATTCCTTGGAAGATCTGCGAGGACGAATCATTAATGTATGGCACGAAGTAACACCGCAAGTGCTCTAGAATGTTCGACAACGGTTTGAAGACAACCTGTATCATTGTATGCAAGGTGGCGGACAACATTTTCAGCATTTACTTGACTAATACCGTAAGCTTTGAAGTAAAATTAAATCGATTTTCGCATTTCTCGTCAAAAATATTGCTCGTATTTTCAAAACTGCATATTTTCTAAAATAATGAATCGATTTTCAAAAAGTAAGAATCGATATATAGAGATTTAAAAGCCCTTTCTAATGACCCTCCACTTGACCCTCATTTCCATTTGAAAAAATTTAGGGGATAGCACCCCCACTTAGGGGGTTGAAGATTTTGGAATGCTTTTTGAGCCAAATGTTGTCCCCCTCAGAAACAAATTTGACCTGTTTTTTTATTTTGCCGAAAAGTTCTTTACTACCCTGTAATGCCTTGCGGTACGTTTTCGATGGGCTACCCTGTATAAACCAAGCCTGAGAAAAAAATTACTCAATAATCAACTTGCAATAGTTTCACCTCATAAAATTTTAGTTGTACTCATACTAATAGAGTGAATACTTCACTCAATCGGATGTGGACAGAAATTTATACAGTACTGAGTAAAATTGAACGAAATTGAGTGAAATTTTTTTACAGTGTATGTTTTTTCAAAAGAAACTTAGTAAATAGAGCAAATAGTTTTTTAGATAGAAAAACAAATTATAATGCATAAATAATTTGATTGTTTGATTGAACGTTTGATTGTTCAAAAACTTTTGATACTGCCCTTTCAAAATGTTTATCGAATTTGTTTGAATTAACTTAAAATGGAGTAAAAGAAATGGATGAGATTGAACTTTCAGAAGATTATTTAGTTGTCCTTGGACAATAGCTGAATGGCAAAAATATCTTTCTCTTGAAATATAGGTACCACCAAAACTTCTAAAGGATTAGATATTTAGTACCTGTAAAAATACAGCGAGAGAACCATTTGATTCCTGTAACGGAAATTTACGACAGTTTCATTTAGCAAATAATGCAGTTCTTCAAAGACATTAACGGAGATGCGAGTAATTTTTTTATTAAGTTTTTGCCATAATGTTTTTTCAATTAAGCAACTTTATTTTGCTTTTTTAGTACCTACATTTATAACTGGCAATAAACTACATCTACGGAATAAAATATAAAGGATTTATAAAGAATGGTCAAGAAAATTGATCATAGCTTTTATACGAGTATTTGTGGTTTTTCGAAAAATTGAACAGCTTCATCTTAAAAATCTCTAAAAAAAAATTACAGAGTTGATAATTTACCCATCCTCAACAAAAATCGTGTTTGCAGTTTTGTGGCAATATTTTGCGACCACATTTTTCGTGAAAAGGACCCATTTTGTTTATAATAATTATTCCTATTTCCTGTTTCAGTTTGGATATTATTTACATTTTTCTGCAAATTTATTGCAATTTTCGTAAAACTGTCATTATACTAAAATTCTATTAATGAACAGTTTAATTTCACATGCATCAAAAAACTTCAAAATATACAAAATTTGTCGAATCAATTTTGAGATCTAAAAAAGAACAAAATACGTAAAAGCCCATGGAAACGATTATATTATTAAACTAAAAAAAAATTTAATTCCTCAAAAATTAAAAAAAGTGTTAGAAAGCTAGAAATACAACCAAATATCTCGAAACATTTATACTTCATACTTGAAAATACTTAAACATATCTTTAAATATACCAAAACATCTCGAAATATATTGAAAAGCCTTTGACCTTTGACCTGCCTTTGAAATAATTTGTATGTATTTCAAAGCTGCTTTGTTTTATTGTGTTCTAAAACCATTTTCATCCATTTTAACGCTTAGTGAAAACGTTTCGATGTACTTTCACCGTTTCAATATTTTTTAAATTTATTTAAATTTACTATATTTGAAAATAGTTTGAATCGTTTTCTTTTGTAAAGAAGTTATTTTTAGGTTATATTTACGTATAATTTATTTTAATATATTTCAAGCTATTTCGAAGTGTTTCGGTTCTTCTTCAGTACATTATCGTTATTTTTCAAACAAAATGCGTCTTTTTGAGTAACTGTTTATGGTACCGAAATAATGCAAATTTGAATTCATATTTCTATTTCAAGTTCACACACCTACGTATTTTATTCATACCAGTATTTTTTTACAGTATATGATATCTGATAACACAGCCACACACAAAAAAAAGAAAAAAAAGTTGGGTATACTTTTTATGCGACATATATTTTTCGTAGTAATTTGGCCTCCTGAACACGAATCTGGGGTCAAAATTGGTCCATCACGTCACAATTTTTTCCTAACCTCAAAAAACTTGTGAAAAATAGTGAAAATTGATGAAAACTTACTGGGAAAATTTGGAAAAAAATTTATTTCCACATCAAATAGTACATTTTTATGTAAAAGACTCTGCTGAATTCAAATCCACTGTCAGAATTGAGCTAGAACGTGTGGTTTTTTTTCTAACCTCAAAAAACCGAGCAGGAATCGCTATTTTCAAATTCTGAGCGGATTTTGACCAGATTTTGTATAAAGGGGTTTTTTGGGTCGCTGATTACGAATATGAATTCACATTGTAAAAATTCAAGATGGCTGATCCAATATGGCGGGTGTACTTTTTTGAAATCCACCGATTTCAGTAAAATTTGGCATCATAAGGATTGCTGGTTGATCTCACCTTCATTAATCACACATCTGGAGCCAGATTTTCATAAATCAAGGTAAAAGATTCCACTCCGTCTAAAAATGTGACTTCGCTTAAAAAAATGACTTAAGGACTCTACACATGTAATGATGTGTAGTGTGATGTGCTTGTTTCCATGGGACAAGACAAAAAAGTTTCTACTTTATTCTTTCATTTATTTAGTCGTGCATGGGCTTATGGTTTTCCAATCAGATTTTTTTAACTACTATGCAGTTTTCCTATGGCATTTAGATGCTTTTATTTCTTAATAATTTTAAAGTTCAAGGAAAAGGACACATTACTGCCACACAGCACATCACTGCATCTGCTTATGCCTTCAATCTAAAAATGTGACTTTGCCGAAAAAATGCCGCCTACTCGGCCTAAAATTATGACTCTGCCTACAAATTTTACCTTGATTTATGAAAATCTGGCTCCAGATGTGTGATTAATGAAGGTGAGATCAACCAGCAATCCTTATGATGCCAAATTTTACTGAAATCGGTGGATTTCAAAAAAGTACACCCGCCATATTGGATCAGCCATCTTGAATTTTTACAATGTGAATTCATATTCGTAATCAGCGACCCAAAAAACCCCTTTATACAAAATCTGGTCAAAATCCGCTCAGAATTTGAAAATAGCGATTCCTGCTCGGTTTTTTGAGGTTAGAAAAAAAACCACACGTTCTAGCTCAATTCTGACAGTGGATTTGAATTCAGCAGAGTCTTTTACATAAAAATGTACTATTTGATGTGGAAATAAATTTTTTTCCAAATTTTCCCAGTAAATTTTCATCAATTTTCACTATTTTTCACAAGTTTTTTGAGGGTAGGAAAAAATTGTGACGTGATGGGCCAATTCTGACCCCAGATTCGTGTTCAGGAAGCCAAATTACTACGTAAAATATATGTCGCATAAAAAGTATACCCAACTTTTTTTTTGTGTGTGGCTGTGTAATTATTAATCACTTGTTCTTACTTTTTTGGTAAAATTATTGATCAATTCTTATAAATAAAACCTTACCCCTACTTCTCTACACCTACATCGCAACTGTTAGTAGTCTAGCTGTTAATGCAAAACATGTGAAGCTGTACCTTATTCAATGAAGGTTAAGTATTCCATATAGGAACACAGGATACTTGTGATAGCCAGTCGTATTATTTTACTGTTATGTTCCAACCTCTCCAGCCAAAATCCTATAAATAACCCTTGATTATACATTCGCTGTAATCCAAGTTACCGTTGCAACCTTCACGAGCTTACAGAGTTAGACAAGTATTGTGATGAGATCTCAGATAATGGGATATAGGATAGGGGATTGCGATTTTACCACCTGCAATCAGATCTAAAGTGAATTGAAATAAAATATAAATATGTGTAATTTGTTATAAATGTATTAAGGTAATTCTGTTTGAGGTCCACCATCGACCTGAAACACCCCGTATGTGAAAGATTACTCGACTCCTATCCCCGAGTTGATTACTTGCTGCGACCTACCCCACCCCTCCCGTTAAACGGAGGTCACAATTGCCGTTTTTCCGGCTTTAAATCTTCTTCTTCAAGCTCGTTTAACTATTCCATTTACAACCATGGCATTAAGTCTCCCTATTTACGTCCCGCGGCGTAGAATAGCTCTTAATTTGGGAATGCACTAACTCACCCTTTGACCAAAAGAACACGCTACACGTCGCCGGCCGATGGTGTTCACTGGCCTCGAATGAAACATCGCCCAGCTTTTAATTAAAGATCCACTAAATTAGAACATATTTAACTAGGATCACACGAGCCACTGCTTTTATATTGCGCCACTTGTGTGCCGGCTTTTAGGCCGTCGCTGATGGACAGGGTTTGCTGATTAACAATTCTATAATTTATTGTAGCAAACTGCGCAAAAAAAATAAATAAGTACATGTGTCAATATAAAGCAGTGGTTGTGAAAACATTTTTGGTCCTTGGAACTGATTTTCATTTTTGGTCTTTGTGAGCCGATCTCCATTTTTGGTCTTTGTTTGCAGTATTTGGTTTACTGTCCAATCCACAACGTTTATCTACATCTATAGTCCACAATTTGCGAGAGTCAAGTCAAAAGTCACATGGTGTCGAGTCGGTAGTTAGTTTAGACCAGGAAATCTATCCCGAAAATGACCATTTCATGCATAATTCTTCCGTCAGGCTAATTTTTTGTGAGTAGATAGTAAAAATAATGTAGAATGATATGTACCGTATTCGTACGCTGGAAAAGGCAAGCGACATTGTTTAAAAGTTGATCAAACATTAGAAATTGGCGTTTTCGACTGTAACTTTTTTTCTGACGATTCTACAGAGAAATGGTAAAGTACTTTTTAAAAGATCTATAAAAGGACGTCGAGCGTAAAAAAATATCAATCCGGTCAAAAGTTACTTGCTGAAAACCGCCAATTATGCCATTTTAAATAAACAATAATAAATCGTAATGTTATCACAGAGGTTTCTTCAAATAGCACTCAATCATTCTTCACTGCAGACAAATAATTTATGCGAAAGCCGGAATCCGAAAGTGGATCATTTCGCGAGTTATGGCCTTATAAACAAATTAACTATTAACTATTAAATATGACTGATATCTGACCTTAACTGACCCGTTTTTTTGAGGTTAGAAAAAGAACCATCAATTCTGACCGCGGATGCACGTTCGGTGGGATCTTAACCATATAAATGAACATTTGAATATAAAAAAAAAATTGTTTTTGTATTTTTCCTAGCACTTTTTCGTGAATTTTTGCTATTTTTGACCTGTTTTTTGAGGTTAGGAAATTCGTTTGATGTGATAGCTCAATTTTGACACCGGATTCGTGATCAGGGGGCAAAAATACTACGGATTTTTTGTGTGTGGCATTATAGAATGCCTATCCATCTCATATTTATACAGAGTGTTGCATAACGTACTGGACAAACTTAAGGAGCAATTTCCAGAAGTCATTCTGAATAAATGAGTTATAATATACATGGGTATAATAATGTTTTAATATCAATCTCGCTAGCTGTTATGTTACATGTTAGTTGACAAAACAAGTGATAATTGACATGTCAAAATTTATAAGCGTCAGTTTATGTAGTAAACTATGTGAACGTGTTTTTAGTAATACCTTTTCAGTCGTAGAGAATATCAACGACGACTTCCAAATAGAGGAATTTCCAAATCGTCAAACATTTGATTCTTTATTTCAACATCTACGAACGCATGGTTAATAATAAATGTCTTTATTCACATTATTATTTGTACAAAAGAAAAAAAAAATAATTAAATAGTGGCGGCGTTCGATTCCTCGCTCTTCCACGCAACATGGTTAATTTCCAACAATGTTAACTAACTATGAACTCCTGAGGCGCAAAATTTGATTGAGCAAAAAAATATTTGAAGACAGTCCAGAATTAACTACCGGGAAAATTTCAGCGAATATTCCTTACTGACGAACATTACATAGCAATCTATTGTATCCTTATCATGTACAAGTTCAGCATCTGGAACCCATTCAGGGGTACATTTTTGCCATTGGATTCAAGCAAATACTCAATTGGTAAGACCAATTATTTACCGATGAGTCGCTGTTTGCTCGAGACAGAGTGAACAATATGCACTACTCTTACAGATGGTCTGATGAGAATCCTCATTTTAAAAAAGAATCTACTTTTAAACAATTATTTTCTATAAACGTCTGGTGTGGCATAATTGATGATCAACTAATTGAGACCTCCTTTTTTGAATAGCGCCTTACAGGAAAACTTTAGTTTTTAATGAATTGCCAGGGCTGTTAGAAGATATGCCTATACTTACAAGACAACAAGTGATATTACAACATAATTGAAAAAATTACGTTTTAAAGCTTGGAATGTTATAATTCTGCAATAATTTAAAATAAAAATTCCCTTATATTGTTTATGGAAGAATATTTTACTTTTGCCATTTTCAACTCTTATAAACTACCCTTTTACCAATATTAATGTAAAATATTATTATTATAATCGATTTTTAAATATAATCAATCATAAAAAAAATTACTGCGCTGAATATAAATAATCAAACAAAATTTTTTTACTTATTTTATTTGTATAATATAATATATAGCATTAATGAGAAAGCCTATTTTGCTCCGAAAAAATGTCATTGGTTTTTTTACCATAACTCCGTTAATTTTGAAGCTATAGATCCTACAAAAAAGCATTTTAAAGATAATTTCAAGAGCTGTAAGATCGTTTGCATATAAAACCTTTTAAGTCCTTCGTTTTTTAAAGGGAAAGGACCGAAGGGCTCGAGTCACGTAGTTTTTTCACTAAAATGGATACTTCGTGCGGCGATATCTCCTTTATTTTTTATGCTATAGGAATAAAAAAAGCAAAATATTTGTTGAAAAAAAGCTACATATTTGTTGTCTATCATTTTTTACGTATCTTTCATAGTTTCAGAGTTATTATATAAAAAGGCAATTTTTTTTTGAACTTTTAACGTACATTATTCAAAAAATACGCATTCTAAACCGGTCTAACTTCAGGATCGTATGAAAAACACTAAAACAAAACTAATTGTAAAGAGTATACGATTAATTTTAATTCTGATGGAAATGGTACAGCATTTACTGCTCATTTTTCCTTAAAAAATATGAGCAACCCATCTGTATTTGACGATAACTCCTTCAATTTTGCTCTACTTAACTTTTATAGTGCTCATTTTGAAGGTATTTTTGAGTACTACAAAAAACTTCCGGACCATTATACACGTAAAATTAATCCTTTTTCCGTTATTTGACGTTGAATACATCGATTCGAGTATTCCCCTTAAAACAAGTCCCCTTCCACTAACCATATTTCGCTTTGTATAGGACGTACAACATTTTTTAACGATTTTCTTTGTTTATTTATAAGCTACATTTTTGTTAATTACACTTTTTTTAATAAAATGCGTAGTTTTTGGGTTATTCGCGAAAAATACTTTGAAAAAGTGTTTTTTTTTTTCACTCAAAATTCCAAGTTTTCATCGGGAATACCTAACTAAAATACTATTGATTTCTCGAAAAAATTATTCGAATATTTTTTGCTCAAAATATGATTATCGATATTCGTTATAAAAAAATTCCACCCCCGAGAAGGGGTGTCAACTCCCAACAGGGTGGAAGCGCCAATCGGTGCTATGACACTAATGTTCATCGACCTTTTCTCTGACTATCTGCTAAATTTCAAGTCGATCGGTTCAGTTTCAAAGATTTCGGAGGTGAAAAGCTTCAATGGCTGTACTATATGTATTTCTATAGATTTACGAAATATTCCATTACAAATCTTCAGTTCAGTATAATTTTCCTTAATATTATCCGTCATTTTATTATGCAAAGTTTATGAAATTCTGTAAAGTTACCAAGAAAATTTACTGTATTTTACAAAAATTTATTGCAATTTTTATATATTCCAAACACCAACTTATAACCGAAATATTAGCATTTTTTTGCTGTTACCCTATTACAAATCGAAAAAATACATATTTTTCGTACTTCCCCACATCATTACAAAAACAAATTAACTATTTTCTATGACGAATTGCCGCCCCGATGGCTTACAGACTGCTGAGCCGCACATTCCATCCTCTCCATTATTAATAACCGCTCCTCCTAAATAATAAATCTCTTTTTTTGGTGTCCGCAAAAACGGAACGGAAGTCGCAATAAGCGGTATTAAAACGAAACAGCGCTGGACATCAGAATTGTGAAAAATTAGCCAGCTTGATGGACTGGACGTTAAACATTCGCACGCCTCCCACGCCAACTCTGTGTTGTTGTTAATTAACAATTAACACTCTGACTTTATCCCGACGTTAATTGTTGTAATAGATTTCACACAGTGAGGTCACTTATATTTATTTTTCCCTTCCTATGGCACAGCACATCCAGCGTCTGGCTGATACGAGTAGAGAAAAGCAGTTAAATCGTTCGGAATTGGTAAACGTGACAGTAATGGATTAATCAGTAATTAAAGCTGTTGACATTGAAAGCGCATATAGTGTCTTCTCTTGATTGAATGCAGAATATAGACAAAAATTTCGTAGATTTCGCGAGTAAATCAGATTTTTCATGATTTTTCTCAACGGGCTATAAACCTGTCAAAAAAAGAAGTGGTTTGTTTGGGATAATTTGAGGTTAAAAAAAACCTCAAATATCCTCCGACTATTCATTATTAGTAGTTTAGAGAAAATCTTTAAATACGTAATTTTTTACCTTTTTTGAATTAAGTTTCTTGCATTGGAATTTTTTTGATAAAAAACTATAAGAACATCTTATAGACGATACTTTTAAGTTTTCAAATCACTCCTTAAATTTTTTGTACGAAGATTAATTTCTGAATAATTACTTATTAAAGCCGAAATAGTTATTATTTACACCATGAAGGACATCATTTACCAGTCGAGGACGATTTTGCGCACGAGCGGAGCGAGGGCTGGCAATAGAGTCCGAGACTGGTAAATTATACTTAACTGCTGCGTGGTGTATAACATTTTATCTGCTCCCACAGTTCTTTATGGTTCATGAAATAAAGATTAGGTTTTATTTTTTCACATTTCTTAAGCAATTCATTTTGACATTATTCGAAATCTTGCAGAGTCGCCTTGGTTGTTTGAATTTTATCGTTTCTAAAGGCCCCCACAGACACACGTTCTTTTTGGCAGTTTTAGCCGTACAGTTTTATCTGTACGGGTAAAACTGCCGGTGTGTGGCTAAAAACCGTCGTTCTTCCCCGCGTTTAAAAATATCTATCCCAGCTTGATTAAAACCGTCCGTTTTGAACGTGTTCGTTCAAGTCGGTACGTGTGTGTGACGACGCGGTTAAATAGAACGTTTTTTTTTTCAGTGAAGTCTTTTGCAGTGCATTTTTTGTATTTTGCGACTTCATTTTAGGTATTTTTTTTAGGTCTTCGTAACTTCTGCCAGTAGCAAGAAATCTAAGTGTAGCGGTAAGACGCTCATGCGGTGTAATACTTTGCCTCATTAAGGTATCTTGTTTTTGAATTAATGGTGTTACTAAAGTAAGCAGCTCTAAATAAGTTTCTTCGTCCATTCGCAAATAATTAAACCAATCTCCCGGCTCTAGTCGTAATTCATGCAAAAGATTTACGTGTGAAAATTGTTTTCTTTTAAGTAACCATTCTTTAACCCATTTTGAACGTTTTTTTTTTTTTTTTAGATTTAAATTTTATAGCAATTGCCGCCGCCACTGCCAGTGTTGTCGTATCACAGAACGGTTGATGTTAATGACACCACGATTTCAAAAAAACTGAACAAAAAACACGTCTAGTGTGTGGCTGTTACCGTTGTTCGTGTTTACCCGTAC